>NW_017672017.1:214883-226350 GCF_001879085.1 Nicotiana attenuata
GAGAAGTTTGGCCAAAACCAATAAATTCAGATGCAGTCAAGCGATACTATGTGTAACCATTTATGATTTCCTTATGTAATTTGAACTACGTCTGACCTGATTCCCATTTAAGAGGGGATACGTAGGCAGCCTTATGGGTTCGGTCACAATTCAATAAAATTTTCATTTCCCCTCGCAATTGGAAACTGGGGCAGAATTTTGAGGAGGACCCTTAAAATTCCGAAGTAATTTTAGCCATTTACCGCAAGCAGCCGTCAGAAGCAGCAACCCACTAAACTGGGGCAGAATTTTGAGGAGGACCCTCAAAATTCCGTAGCAAGAAAGGTCGCAATGTTTTGAACCACGTCGCGGTCGTTGGTTCATCTAAAGCTTTTAAAAAAAATATATATACATATATCATACCATTAACAAAACTCATGCATGCCTATTATCAAAGTAGCTTTGTTTGAAAACGTTGCCCCGAAGGTACCTACAGTATCACCATAAACAGAGCTGAGCCAGTCAAGCGAAGCCAGCAGGAATGCGAACTAACCGGTCCCTTTACAAAACTAACGATTTTTCTTTGGATGAAGGCACCCAGGTCACAAATCAGCAAATCCATTTACACACTCGTACTTTCAGGAATACAACTCCCGAAATTCTCGTTTCACAACCACTATCTGATATCCCCAGCAGCCACAATGTCGCAATTAGCTGATGTTTACTGCATTTGCTTTTGATATAGAACTGTGTAGTGTTTTTACGAGTTTTCTTATCTTCAGTCGTTATTTATTTCTGTTACTCACTGAGTCGGAGTACTCACTTTACTCCCTGCACCATGTGTGCAGATACAGGTATCCAGGAGGCTCCATAGAGTGCTTTGTTGTTGCTCAGATTTGATATCGGAGTTATCGAGGTAGCTGCATGGCGTCCCAGGACCCGATTCCTCCCCTTATCCCCTTTGTTTCTGCATTTTAGACCTTTACATGTATAGGTTGCTACTCGGTTGTATGTAGAGGCTCTAGACTCGTGACACCAGATCCTTTGGGCATTGTTTTTGGTATTTGCTATGGTTTCTCCGCACTGATTTAGCTACTATCACAGATTAGAATCATGCTTAACTGGTAATTTAACTCTATAAATTGGTAATGTGTTTCGTACCTGGGTGGAGAGTGTTCAAATGGTCGGGCTTGCCTAGCATTATGTTGGGCGCCATCACGACCGGGATTGGGGTCGTGACAAGTTGGTATCAGAGCCAGGTTACTAGGTCTCGCGAGTCATGAGCCGGTTTAGTAGAGTCTCGCGGATCGGTACGGAGACGTCTATACTTATCCTCGAGAGGCTGCAGAACCTTTAGGAAAATTCCACATTCTTGAAATTCTTGTCGTGCGAACTTGTTGATCCGAATTTCTCTCACAGATGGTGAGGACACGAGCTACCGGACGTGGAGGACGACCACCAGTGCCACCTACTGAGGCCACCAGAGGCCGTGGACGCGGTCGTGGCCGAGGTAGAGCAGCGAGGGCAGCACCTATTGATCCACCAGCTGCCCCAGTTCCGTATCGGGTTCCAGCAGTACCAGCTCAGGCACCGGCTGTGCCCATAGTGATTCCTGGCCTTCAGGAGACGTTAGCTCAGATCTTGACAGTGTGCACGGGCCTGGCTCAGGTGGTTTCAGCCACCACAGCACCAGCAGCAATTTCATGGGCCGGGGAAGGCAATCAGACCCCCGCTGCTCGCACACCTGAGCAGGTAGCACAGGGATTACAGACTCCAGAGGCACCTCCAGCTCAGCCAGTGGTACCAGTACAGGAGTTCAGGGTTCCAGTTATGCCCGAGGACGAGCAGCGTCGCCTCGAGAGGTTTGGTAGACTCCAGCCTCCGATATTTAGTGGAGCTGAGGGCGAGGATGCCCAGGGTTTTCTCGACAGATGTCAGCGGATGCTCCGTACAGCGGGGATACTTGAGTCCAGTGGTGTGGCTTTTACTACCTTTCAGTTTACGGGAGCTGCCTTCACTTGGTGGGAGGCGTATGAGTGGCGTAGGCCGGCCGGTGCAGCACCTTTGACTTGGCAGGAGTTCTCCACTCTCTTCTTGGAGAAGTATGTACCGCAGTCTCGCAGGAAGGAGCTGCGCAGACAGTTTGAGGGGCTACGGCAGGGAGATATGACAGTGTCCCAGTATGAGATGAGATTTTCTGAGTTGTCTCGTCATGCAGTTTGGCTGGTTCCGACAGATCGTGAGCGTATTCGGAGGTTTGTTGATGGTCTCACCTACCCTCTTCGTGTTCTTATGACTAGGGAGCGAGTGATGGGTGCCACATTCGAGGAGGTGGTCGATATAGCCCGAGAGATTGAGTCGGTTCGCCGGCAGGATCGAGATGAGAGGGAAGCCAAGAGGCCTCGAGGTTCTGGTAGTTACAGTGGCGCTCCTTCGAGGGACCAGTTCCAGCAGGGTCGGGGTCGTTCCTTCAGGCCCGCTCAGTCACCTCGACCCGAGTACCGAGGAGGATCTTCAGGTCGTGGTTATCAGGGTTCTCAGTAGAGTCAGCCATCTCTCAACGCTCTTCCAGCACAGAGTTCGTCTCGTGCTCCATCTGCTCAGGGTTCTTCCAGGCCGAGTGCATCAGCTAGTCACTCCGGCGCGAGGGGTTCCCTTCAGTCCCAGTTCCCAGCACCCGGGAGTTGCTATGAGTGTGGAGAGTTCGGGCATATGCGGAGGGAGTGTCCTCGTCGTGCTGCTAGCTCATCTCAGCAGAGGGGTCAGCCCTCATCTTCTGGTCCAGTTTCTTCAGCACCCGCCCCGCCAGCTAGGGGTGAGGGTCAGGCAGCCAGGGGTCGCCCCAGGGGTGGTGGTCGATCGGGCGGTGGTCAGGCTCGCTTTTATGCTCTTCAGGGCAGGACAGATGCTATTGCTTCGGATGCTGTTATTACAGGTATTATTTTAGTCTGCCACATAGATGCCTCAGTTTTATTTGATCCTGGTTCCACCTATTCCTATGTGTCTTCATATTTTTCTTACCATTTGGGTACGACCCGAGGGTGTCTTGCCTTACTTGTTCATGTATCTACCCCGGTGGGCGATACGGTTGTTGTAGACCATGTATACCGGTCATGTTTGGTTACTATTAGGGGTTTGGAGACCCGAGTTGATCTGTTGATATCGAGCATGGTAGATTTTGATGTTATTTTGGGCATGGACTGGTTATCTCCGTGTCATGCTATTCTAGACTGTCATGCTAAGACAGTCACTTTGGCTATACCGGGTGTACCGAGGATCGAGTGGCGTGGTATGACTGACTATGTTCCTACCAGGGTGATTTCTTTCTTAAAGGCCCAGCGTATAGTTGGGAAGGGTTGCCTTTCCTATTTGGCGTTCGTGAGAGATATTAGAGCCGAGACTCCTAGCATTAATTCTGTCCCGGTTGTGAGGGAGTTTTCAGATGTGTTTTCCACAGACCTGCCGGGCATGCCGCCAGACAGNATGTTTATACTAAGTTATACAGTTATTGTATAATTGTGTATAATGTGTATATTTGTGTATAATATTGTATATTTATATATTTTTTCAGTTTATAAGGATGTATATACATTGTTAGTGTGTAAGAGGCCTCTACAGAAGTTTGACACTTCCTTCTCTTCTTCTTTTTCGTGTAATGTGTTGTATGAGCGTTGGAGGGATTCTACAATTCATTTACCAAGTTTTTATTTTTCTTTTATCCTGTTGGATTGCTTCAGCAATTGCACATAAAAGTGTTTGAATTTCTTACCTTCAGATAATATGTATTATTCAGGATTTTTGAGTTGCGTTGTGGATGATTTGCATTTTTTTATCAAATGCTTAATAATCAAAGGAAATCAACAGAATGAAAACAACTGGTTGTATACAAAGGGAGCAAAATAAGCTGTCTTTCAGGAATTAGCCTATTATTTTTTGGGCTATAGATTTGCAAAGTGGTATCTAGGCTATTATGTTGCAAGTCAGGTGTGTGAGTTGTATTTATGTGAAATTATCCCTTATGGGATCGGGCTGCACGGCGCAACATGTTGTTACTGATTCATGATTTTGTGAGGCCGAGGGCCTGATTGATTATGCCACGAGGTGGCTTGTTATATCGCGTGGGCTGAAGGAGCCCCTCCGGAGTCTGCACACCCTAGTGGGCGCGGGTACCCTGATTGAGTGATATGAGATATGCCCGAGGGGCTGTATACGGGTGACTGTGAGGTTTGCCCGAGGAGCTGTATATGAGTGATGTTCTACCCGATGGCTGCTTATGAGTGATATTTTGCCCGAGGGGCTGTTTACGATTTTCATCACTTTTACTCTCTTTTGCATTGAGCCTCTATTGAAACTGTTGAAAAATATCTTCAAATGACATTTACCGAAAACTGGATTTTAAAACGAGATGATTTGACTCACATACTGATTTGAAAGTATGTTGTATTTACTAAGATTTCATGATAGGGACTTTATGTGTTTTACAGCTCGTCACTACTGCTCAGTCTTTATTTTCCTTTATTACTTACTGAGTTGGCGTACTCACATTACTCCATGCACCTTGTGTGCACATCCAAGGGTTGATGGACGTGCTAGCGAGTGTTGATTTCATCCGTCACCGATATGTTGGAGTTAGCAAGGTAGCTGCATGGCGATCGCAGCCCTGCTCTTCTCCCTCCTATCTTCCTATAGATATTATTAGTTGTTTTCCAGTCTTAGTATTATCGGACAGTTCTTAGTAGATGCTCATGACCAGTGACACCCCGATGTCGGGCTTTTCTTTTCGCACTTTGTTATTTAGTTGTTCTTTATGAAGTTTTATTACTAAGTAGTGTCACGATCCGGATTTCCCACCCTCGGGAGTCGTGATGGCGCCTACTCGTGAAAGCTAGGCAAGCCAACCAGTTTAACTATTTACCTTGTTTCCATTTTTAATCCGATAACAATTAAGAACCAACATTGAAATAACAATAGAATTTAAATAGGTGGAAGACTAAGTTGCAAAGTTTTAATAATACTGCTAATACCAATCCATAACAAATCTACCCAAGATTGGTGTCACAACTTCACACACTGTCTAAGAGTATTACAAATAAAGGTCTGAAGGAAATAACACAACTCTGTCTCTGGAAATACATGAAAGAAACAAGAATAATAGATAGAAGGAGACGCCAAGACCTGCGGACGCCTGCAGGACTACCTCGGGTCACCTGATGAACATGAAATAGCTATCTCACTGCGGTCCGTAATCTACAGCACTAGGATCTGCATAAAAGAGTGCAGAGTGTAGTATCAGCACAACTGACCCCATGTGCTGGTAAGTGCCTGGCCTAACCCCGGCGAAGTAGTGACGAGGCTAGGACCATACTACCAAATAAACCTGTGCAGTTAAATCATATACAGCGGAAATAAAGGCAGATATTTACAGTTAAAGAGGGGAGGGGGAAAACATGCTGCGGGGAGTATCAGATAACAATAGAATACCAAAAAGTAATGTAGAGAAATCGAAATTCAATTGCTAACAAGAATAAGAGAAACAAACACAGTATTCTAACAAGAATAAGAGAAACAAACACAATATTCTAACAAGAATAAGAGAAACAAACACAGTATTCACTTTCGTCTCTTTCTTATTGCAGGCGTGCAACCCAACTCCATTTCATATATCTTATTGCAGTCGTGCAACCCGATCCCATTTCATATATCTTGTTGCAGGCGTGCAACCCGATCCCATTTCATATGTTTTGTTGCAGGCGTGCAACCCAATCCCATTTTATATATCTTGTTGCAGGCGTGCAAGCCGCTCCCATTTCATATATTACCGTTACAGGCGTGCAACCCGCTCCCATTTCATATATTTCCGTTGCAGGCGTGCAACCCGCTCCCATCTCACATATTACCGTTGCAGGCGTGCAACCCGCTCCCATTTCACATATTACCGATGCAGGAGTGCAACCCGCTCCCATTTCTTTTATTAACACCAATCAAAAGAATCCCGGCAAGGGAACAATAATATTAAAACAAACATCCCAGCAAGGGAACAATAATGATAATAACATCCCGGCAAGGGAACTACAATGATAATAACATCCCGGCCAGGGAACAATAATGATAATAGCATCCCGGCAAGGGAACAATAATAAAATCCTCATATGAAACGCAATAAACCACAACAGAGGCATAATAATTACAATACAACACTCACGGGCATGCTTGACACCGACGTATAGATACTCGTCACCATGCCTATAAGTCGTACTCCACAATTAACACGTAACAAACAAGACTCGACTCCTAATCCCTCAAGCTAAGGTTAGACCAAACACTTACCTCGATGCCATGAACACAATTCACCTCTCAACTATCGTTTTACCCCTTGATTTCACCACCAATTCGCTCGTATCTAGTCACAAGTTACTTAATTACATCAATAAACGCTAAATGAATCAATTCAATTGCATGAAAATGAATTTTACAAAGTTTTACCCAAAAAGTCAAAATTTGCCCCCGGGCTCACATGGTCAAAACCCGAGGTTCGAACCAAAACCCGATTACCCATTCCCCACGAACCCAAATATATAATTTGTTTTGAAATCGGACCTCAAATCGAGGTCCAAATCCCCAATTTTTGAAAAAAATCTAGGTTCTACCAAAAACACCCAATTTCCCCATGAAAATCATTGATTTTGAGTTGAAATCATGATAAAAGATGTTAATGATTGAAGGAAACGAGTTAAAATTAACTTAAAATCGATTTGGTAGAAGAGTTGTTCTTGAAAAATTGCCCTAGGGAGTTTATGTTTTGAAGGGATGTGAAAAATGGTTGATTTTCGGCTAAGTATTAAAATTGCAGGTTGCAGATATGGGAATTGCGAACAGGGTTCGTAATTGCGAACCCGACCCCTGCTAGGTTCGCATTTGCGAAAGGGGTTCTCGCATTTGCGAGATGGGACTAGCGAAGATTGCGTCGCATTTGCGACTACTGGCTAGGAGGGGAGTCAGCGCATTTGCGATGGATTTCCTCGCAATTGCGAGGTAGCTGGCCTGGGCCATTGATCGCATTTGCGACAAGGCCTTCGCATTTGCGAACTCGCATTTGCAAGCCAGGCTTTTCAAATGCGAAGCCTGCAGGCCTGCAATGCACAGCTGAAAGTCTGCAATTTCCTCAAGTCCAAAATCCACCCCGTGGCCTATCCAAAACTCACCCGAGCCCTCGGGGCTCCAAACCAAACATGCACACCAACCTAAAAACATCATACGGACTCGCTCGTGCATTCAAATCACTAAAATAACATCAACAACTATGAATTTAACATCAAAATCATGAAATTTCTCAAGAACTTCAAATTTTCCATTTTTCTGAAAAACTATCCGATTCACGTTGTTTCAAGTCCGTTTCTTACCAAATTTCACAGACTTATCTTAAATCACATATAAGACCTGTACCGGGCACCGGAACCAAAATACGGGCCCGATACCATCAAGTTTTAATCATATTTTATTTCCAAAACTCATAAATAATTTCAGAAAATAATTTTCTTTAAAAAATTCATTTCTCGGGCTTGGGACCTCGGAATTCGATTCCGGGCATACGCCCAAGTCCCATATTTTCCTACGGTCGGTCCGGGTCCGTTTACCCAAAATATTTACCGAAGTCAAATTAATTCATTTTAAAGTCAAAATTCACTATATTTCAAAGATTTTCACATATAGGCTTTTCGGCTACGCGCCCGGACTGCGCACACAAATCGAGGTGAGGTAAAAAGGAGTTTGGGCCTCGGAGCACTGAATTTGTTTCTAGAACAAGTGATGACTTTTTGGGTCATCACATCCTCCACCTCTAAAACAACTGTTCGTCCTCGAACGGACATAAGAAGGAAGTACCTGAGTCAGGGAAAAGATAGGGATAACGGCTCCGCATATCGGACTCGGACTCCTAGGTCGATGCCTCAGCAGGCTGACCTCTCCACTGAACGCGAACAGAAGGAAAACTCTTCGATCTCAACTGACGAACCTGCCCGTCTAGAATAGCTACCGGCTCCTCCTCATAAGATAAGTCCTTGTCCAACTGGACAGTGCTGAAGTCTAACACGTGGGATGGATCGCCATGATATTTCCGAAGCATGTACACATGAAACACTGGATGCACGGCTGATAAGCTTGGCGGCAATGCAATTCTATAAGCCACCTCTCCCACTCGATCAAGAATCTCAAACGGGCCAATGAACCTAGGGCTAAGCTTGCCCTTCTTCCCAAATCTCATCACGCCCTTCATAGGCGACACCCGAAGCAATACCCGCTCTGAGACCATGAATGCCAAATCTCGAACCTTACGATCGGCATAACTCTTTTGCCTAGATTGAGCTGTACGAAGCCTATCCTGAATGATCTTGACCTTGTCCAAGGCATCCTGTACTAGATCCGTACCCAATAACCGAGCCTCTCCCGGCTCAAACCATCCAACCGGCGACCGACACCGCCTACCATATAAAGCCTTATAAGGAGCCATCCGGATACTCGACTGGTAGCTGTTGTTGTAGGCAAACTCTGCTAAAGGCAAAAACTGATCCCACGAGTCTCCAAAGTCAATAACACAAGCCCGGAGCATATCCTCCAAAATCTGAATAGTCCGCTCGGACTGCTCGTCCGTCTGAGGATGAAACACTGTGCTCAACTCAACCCGTGTGCCCAACTCGCGCTAAACTGCTCTCCAGAAATGTGAGGTAAACTGCGTACCTCGGTCCGAAATGATAGACACGGGCACACCATGAAGACGAACAACCTCCCGGATATAGATCTTAGCTAACCTCGCAGAAGAATAGGAGACTGCCACAAGAATGAAATGTGCTGACTTGGTCATCCTATCAACAATAACCCATACTGCATCGAACTTCCTCTGAGTCCGTGGAGTCCAACAACGAAGTCCATAGTGATAAGCTCCCACTTCCACTCAGGAATCTCAATCTTCTGGAACAGACCACCAGGTCTCTGATGCTCGTACTTAACCTGCTGACAATTCAAACACCGAGCCACATATGCTACAATGTCCTTCTTCATTCTCCTCCACCAATAATGCTGCCGCAAATCCTGATACATCTTGGCAGCGCCCGGATGAATAGAGTACCGGGAACTATGGGCCTCCTCTAAAATCAACTCTCGAAGTCCATCCACATTAGGCACACAAACTCTACCCTGAAGCCTCAAAACTCCATCATCTCCTAATGTAACCTACTTGGCACCACCGTGCTGCACCGTGTCTCTGAGGACACACAAATGAGGATCAGCATACTGCCGATCTCGGATACGCTGAAGAACGAGCGACTGTGCAAGTTAATACACGGCTGGGCTCAGAAACATCCAATCTCACGAACTGATTGGCCAAAGCCTGAACATCCAAAGCAAGCGGCCTTTCACCGACCAGAATATACGCAAGACTGCCCATACTGGCTGACTTCGTACTCAAAGCATCGGCCACCACATTGGCCTTCCCCGGATGATATAAGATGGTGATATCATAGTCCTTCAATAGCTCCAACCACCTTCTCTGCTTCAAATTTAGCTCCTTCTGCTTGAACAAATACTGGAGACTCTTGTGATCCGTGAGCACCTCACATGACACGCCATATAAATAGTGCCTCCAAATCTTCAGCGCGTGAACAATGGCTGCTAACTCCAAATCATGGACCGGATAGTTCTTCTCATGAATCTTCAGGTGACGTGAAGCATAAGCAATGACCTTGCCACCCTGCATCAACACCGCATCAAGTCCAATACGAGATGCATTGCAATAAACTGTATATGGCCCTGAATCTGTGGGCAAAACCAACACCGGCGCCGTGGTCAAAGCTGTCTTGAGCTTCTGAAGGCTCGCCTCACACTCGTCTGACCACCTGAACTGGGCACCCTTCTGGGTCAACCTGGTCATCGGGGCTGCAATAGATGAAAATCCCTCCACAAACCTACGATAACAACCTGCCAAACCCAAGAAACTCCGGATCTCTGTAGCTGAGGTGGGTCTAGGCCAGTCCTTGACTGCCTCTATCTTCTTTAGATCCACCTGAATACCCTCTGCTGAAACAACATGAACCAAGAAAGCAACTGACCCCAACCAAAACTCGCACTTCGAAAACTTAGCATACAACTGACTATCTCTCAAAGTCTGATGAACCACTCTCAGATGTTGCTCATGCTCCTCCCGGCTGCGGGAATAGATCAAAATGTCATCAATGGAGACTATCACGAACTAATCCAAGTAAGGCATGAACACTCAGTTCATCAATTCCATAAAAGCTGCTGGGGCATTTGTCAACCCGAATGACATCACCGAGAACTCATAATGCCCGTATCGAGTGCGGAAAGCTATCTTAGGGACATTGGATGCCCTAATCCTCAACTGATGGTAGCCAGATCTCAAGTCAATCTTCGAAAATACCTTGGCACCCTGAAGCTGATCAAACAAATCATCAATCCTCGGCAATGGATACTTATTCTTGATTGTAACCTTGTTCAACTGCCGGTAATCAATACACATTCTCATTGATCTGTCCATCTTCTTAACAAACAACACCGGCGCACCCCAAGGTGAAACACTCGGTCTAATGAAACCCTTCTCAAGCAAGTCTTGCAACTGCCCCTTCAACGCTTTCAACTCAGGCAGGGCCATACGATACGGCAGAATATAAATGGGCTGAGTGCCCGGAGCCAAATCAATGCAAAAGTCAATATTCCTGTCGGGTGGCATACCCGGCAGGTCTGAAGGGAATACCTCAGAAAACTCACGAACAACGGGCACAGACTCAATAGAAGGAACCTCAGCGCTAGAATCACGAACATNGGCCAAATAGGCCAAACACCCCTTCTCGACCATACGCCGAGCCTTCACATAAGAGATAACACTACGGGTAGAAGGACCAGGAGTCCCTCTCCACTCTAAACGAGGTAAACCCGGCAAGGCTAAGGTCACAGTCTTGGCATGACAGTCCAAGATAGCATGGGAAGGTGATAACCAGTCCATTTCCAATATGACATCAAAATCAACCATGTCCAAAATAAGCAAATCTACACGAGTCTCAAGACTTCCAATCACAACTATACATGAACGATGGACTCGATCTACCACAATAGAATCACCCACCGGGGTAGACACATAAATAGGAGCACTCAAAGAATCACTAGGTATGACCAGATACAGTGCAAAATAAGATGACACATAAGAGTATGTAGACCCTAGATCAAATAAAACTGAGGCATCTCTACTACAAATCAGAACAGTACCTGTAATAACTGCATCGGAAGCCTCAGCCTTGGGCCTGGCTGGAAAAGCACAACATCGTGGCTGGGCCCCACCACCCTGAACTACATCTCTAGGATGGCCTGCTGCTGGCTGGCCGGGCTGTGGAACACTCGGTGCCTGAACTATGGCACGGGAACCCTGATGCCGAGAGCTACTCGATGCTCGAGGACAATACCTAGCAATGTGCCTTGTGTTGCC
>NW_017672018.1:0-785 GCF_001879085.1 Nicotiana attenuata
AAGAAGAAGAAGAAGAAGCAACTTGACTAGAAAACCCCACGACTTTTGCTGCCACTCTTGTATCATGCATCGTAATTGAGTAAATTTAATAATTGAATTAAAAAATTTGTGATTTTTCTAGGTACTCAAACAAATTTTTCCAGTGAGAAGTAAAAAAAATAAAGAGAAAAAATATAGATCTGATATGGGAGATAGGGAAGGGAAGGAAAATGAAAAAAAAATAACCAAAAAATGATAAAAGGAAGACGAAGAAGACACAGAGAAAGAAAGAGGATAGGAATGAAAATGGTAAGGTGTGCAATAGATAAAATGAAAGAAAGATAAAAAGTCTAGGATTAAATGTTGTCTTGGGAAGATAAATGCATTGGAAATAGATAATGGCTATAAGTTGCAAATAAATTGGGCCGAAAGGCCATTTTCTGTAGAGAAATTTTCATAAAGCACTATCTTTTAGTGGTAATTAGCTATCTATAGATAGCATTTGCTATATTACGGATTGTAGATACGTTTTCTGTTGTTATAAGATGTATTAGATGTATTTAAGCTACTGTATTCATGAATACAATAGCAAAAATAGGCGTGAATCAGGGAAGTCCAGCTAATCAGTTGTTGTATTCGAGTGTATTCGACTGTATTCATGGCGTGAAACATGGGATTACAGCTGGACAGATTATTGTATTCGACTGTATTCACGGCGTGAAACAGGGGATTACACTGTTTTTAAACGGAAAGTGTATCAATTAACATAATAGACTCCTAATATAACTCAACAAACTCAATTATAA
>NW_017672018.1:3476-8283 GCF_001879085.1 Nicotiana attenuata
TCATTTGAAGAGACTTTTTATAAAACATAATTCACAATTTAAATATGATTCTCAAGCATCATTCATTTTTAAGTTTCAACAAGTTAATAAAGTGACACATAATTCACCATACAATACCATGATAACTAATTATTTGTACATAGTTACTAGCTAATACTGAGCTATTAAATTAATAAGTATTGTATCTCGTAAACGTGAAAAAATAATAATTAGAAAAATAATTATAAAAAAAAAAATTATGGACTATGATATAGTAAAGACATAACAATAGTTAATAAATAAATACTTTTAAAATGAAAGATTTATTTAAAATTTACTATCATAGTAGTCTTAGTGGATAACGTGCAATAATTTTTATTTTAATTATGACAAAACTCCCAACTTAACAATTTATACTTAGGAAAAAAGTAATTTTGAGTAGTGAACGATTTATTAAGAAATTTGAAGATTTACAAGGTTAGTTACATACAATTGCATAAAGTTCTATTAGGCGAGCCCAGTACGCTGGGCGTTGGGCGTGTCCGGGGCATAAGCCCCGATGGCTGAGGCGTAAGTCTCTCACGGAACTAAGCCCCACACATAAGTCCGGGGGCGTTTTACGAGTGCTCCGCCCCGGGGCGAGTCCCAATTCTGCCTTTTAAAACAGAGGATGGATGTTCTTCCTTTTTAATTTATGTTATTAGATTCACCTATATAAGTAATTAAATTTTATTTATGGAGTAAGAAAAAAGGTAAACGTATAGTAGTCAAACCACATTAGTTCATAATTTTGGACAATGAAAACATTACAAACAATAAAATATTGTTTAAAAAATAAGCTAAATTTTCTCATATCAGTAATTTTGTTTACCACAATCAGAAATCTATCTGCAAAACTGGAAATAAAAGAAAGCGGACAACTTTAGCACTTAATAGATAGAAGTGTTGAGAATAGCAGTAGCTAATAGACTTTATGAGAAAATTCATAAAAAAATATTTCCTATTTATACTCCGAACAAATTTGAAATCATAATTTAAAATGAGATATGCCGTAATTTGAATTATGTCTAAAATATTTATGGTGAAAAAATTATTAAAACCTTACAAAACAAAAATATATTTACATACTAGGAAAATTGATTATGCAAAATATAAAGTTTGACATTATTTAGGACAAAAGGAGAACGTTTTTCACTCCTCAAAATTCAAATAAACAAACATAAGGAGATTTAAGTTATATATACTCACATTATAAAAAAATTATATTATCACTAATTTTTAATGTATGATAATATGTTAGCTACTATTTTCGTAATAATTTCGGGAGAAGGTGGACGTGGTCTCCATGGATGACAAGTTGAGGGAAGCGAGACTCAGATGGTTCGGGCATGTTCAGATGAGAAGCTAATATGCCTCGGTAAGGAGGTGTGAGCGGCTGGATTTGGTGGGTACGAGGAGAGGTAGAGGGCGGCCTAAAAAATGTTGGGGAGAGGTGATCGGGCATGACATGGCGTGGTTTCGGATTACCGAGGACATGACCCTAGATGAGAAGTTGTGGAGGTCGAGGATTAAGGTTGTAGGTTAGGAGGTAGTTGTGCTGAGACTAGTCTGATAGGATTTTGTCTTAGATTGCTAGTGGTTAATATTGTGTTCACACAACTCTTTCGTTTCTCATAGTGCCGGACCTTATCTAGTGGTTATTGTTTTGCTTTTCATCTATTTTCTGGTTCTTGTGATGCTGTTAATTTTTCTATGGTTTCTGTTGATGATACTGGTATATTGCCTCTTTTCGTCTTCTTTTTGTCTTCTTGAATCGAAGGTCTATCGGAAACAGCGTCTCTACCCCCTTCGATTAGGGATAAAGGTTGCGTACACACTACTCTCCCCAGATTCCACAAGTGAAATTTCACTGAGTCGTAGTTGTTGCTGTTTTGTACTTATCACGATATTTAACTCTAGTTACCCAAATGATATGATTGCATAAAATAATTTCATACTATCAATACATACAATTTAAACTAGTAGGAAGAGGAAAAGAAAAACAAATATGTCACACTTTCATTCACCAAAAAAAGACCTCTAGTCTTCCCCCAATTATTCACTTTCCTATCTTCTAAATTCTGCAAGACTCCAAAAGGATAAACTCTTCCAAAGTTTCAAACTCACCCCCACTTTTTCTGCCCCAACCCCTACTCCAACTCATAAAAAATAGTTAAAAATTCTACAAAAATAAAAAATAGTAACAAAAAAATATCACACTACCACATAAAAATAAGACCTCTTCTTCCCCTATTCTTCACTTTCCCCTCTTTGTCAAACACACTGCAAAACTCCAAAACCAAAACTCTCCCAAATACCCACCACCCTTTCTCCTCCCCCTCTCCACCACCACCACCGCCACCGCAAAAATGGGGAAAGGCGCCGCCTTGTCAAACGGATTATTGAAAAAGATCGTTCTTTCCTACACCTATGTAGCAATCTGGATCTTCCTTTCCTTCACTGTCATTGTGTACAACAAATACATTCTTGACCGTAAGCTCTACGGCTGGCCATTTCCCATTTCTCTAACAATGATCCACATGACCTTTTGCTCTTCCTTAGCTTTCCTTCTCGTGCGTGTCTTCAAAGTTGTTGAACCTGTTTCCTTATCTCGTAATGTTTATCTCACTTGCATACTTCCTATTGGTGCACTTTACTCTGTTTCCCTTTGGCTTTCAAACTCTGCTTATATTTACCTCTCTGTTTCCTTTATTCAAATGTTGAAAGCCCTTATGCCTGTTGCTGTTTATACTATCGGGATCTTGTTCAAAAAAGACACTTTCAAGAATTCTACTATGGGTAACATGATGGCTATTTCTGTCGGTGTTGCTATTGCTGCTTATGGTGAAGCAAAGTATGATTCTTGGGGTGTTTTACTTCAGTTGCTTGCTGTTTTGTTTGAAGCAACTAGGCTTGTTATGATCCAGATCTTGTTGACTTCAAAGGGTATTAGTTTAAATCCAATTACTTCTTTGTACTATGTTGCTCCTAGCTGTTTGGTTTTCTTGTCAATCCCTTGGATCTTTGTTGAGCTTCCAGTTTTGAGAGAGAGCTCGAGTTTTCAGTTTGATTTTGCTATTTTTGGGACTAATTCACTGTGTGCGTTCGCTTTGAACTTGGCTGTGTTTCTTTTGGTTGGAAAGACTTCAGCTTTGACTATGAATGTTGCTGGGGTTGTTAAAGATTGGCTACTTATTGCATTTTCTTGGTCGGTGATTAAGGATACTGTGACTCCAGTGAATTTGATTGGTTATGGATTGGCATTCTTAGGAGTTGCATACTATAATCATCAGAAGTTACAGGCATTGAAGGCAAAAGAGGCACAGAAGAAAACTCAGCAAGCAGATGAAGAAGCTGGGAGATTGTTGACTGAGAGAGAATCTAATGGATCAGCTGATGGAAAGAAGGGTGATTCACAGGCTTAAGTTGAATCTAATTGACAAAAGGGTATCAAAATAAACCTTATGAAATTGGCTGGAAAGTATAAGATTTGGGGTTTTTCCTCAAGTTGACTTGTGCTTTTGGTATGGATTTGGGGTTTTGAGTATGTAGGTTGGATGATCTGTTACTGTTCTTTGATAGATCAGTTTCATTTCATATGTAGGCTTATTTGGGATATCCACATTTCTTTGTTTACACTGCAGATTCAATTCTTGTATCTTATTAGTTGAGTTAAGATCTGAGATACCCTTATAGCTGTTTTGATATTATGAGTACTATTTTTACTTTTTCTTCCTCTTCTTCTACTCTCTGCATGTTTAGGTTCTTGTTGATGTTACCAACGACTGGTCTTAGATAATTTATTTACAATATTTCCTTTATCAGATTTGTGTTCTTTTCTCTTCTAATCTGATATTTGGGCCACGGTTGAGGTAATTCTCCATTTGGATCTGCTTCATAGCTGAGTCTCAAGTCATAACTGATCTGTGAATTCTTGCTTTGAAGTAAACGGTTTTGCTCAGGCTTAGAGTAGAAGGTGAAGTGAAATCCGTCTGTTGAAGTGGAGAAAGTTTAGTGAGACTAATTAATGTTATGAACTGTCACCATTTTTTCTATGTTGGATTTGCATTAATGGCTGTTCTTTGCAGTAAGTTTTCCTGTGTCATTACTTGTTCTTAACTGTGGGGATTTAATGCATGTCAAATGTATTTGGGACACGTACTTGGTGGGCTTAAAGCCCGAGTAAAGCTTCATAGCTTTAGTTGTTTCCTTTTCAGCTTAGGGAGGTTGTGTATGGTATCCTACATTGATTGTCCTTGTGAAAAATGTATCCTACATTGATTGAAGGATTTGAGTGTTGTTTTCTTGTAGGGTCTTGACCTGTTGTTTTCTTATGAGGTCTTGAGCAATTCTCAAGTGATGAACTAGTTTTTCTGATTGAGTTAGGTTCAAGATCTATTTTCATCGCATGGTATTATGTTATTGTGTTTTTCTATGTTGGGTCTCCATGTTATATGTTATTCATATTTCAGTTCCCCCGACCTGGGACGCTACGTCTTATAGTATCCCAGATTGGTTGAGAGATCGGGGTTATTGTCTCCTTGTACAGTTTTGGCGTCCTCCTCACCGGGGTTAAGTTAGATTCAAGGTCTATTTTCGAGTATCGTCATTTTGACTAGCCTGTAGATAGTTCTTGAAAAAGAAGAAGGCAAGATAGAGATGAAAGGAAACTTACTTTTCTCTAACTTGGTACTTTTCATGTTTCCCTTTAGGTTAGGACAGCACAGCTCTTCAAAGTTAACCACATTTTTTATCTTCTTCTTGGAGGGTTTTTTTTTTTTTGGGGGGG
>NW_017672018.1:8303-35314 GCF_001879085.1 Nicotiana attenuata
GGGGGGGGGTTGGGGGGAGATGCTGGCTGTTGAGGAGGGATCTGTGGACACATTCCCTCATATCCGGTACAAGATGATGTAACACGTTGGAGGTAGATCTGCATATGGACAACCACATGGGAGGAGATTGGGTGAAGATAGGGCAAACTTTGGCATTGTTAGACTTTTATTTTGTTCTTAGTTTCTATTGTTTATTGAATTAATGTGCTCTTTCAATGGCACCATGTTAGATACACTGGTGATGCATTATGTCACTCTTGAAAGTGAAGTCACCAAGTGAGTCTTCTGTCTCTTGATACCATTTGCAACTTGAACCTTACACTATAAAAAGTAGTCTTCTGTCTATTGATACCTTTCGCAACTTGAACTTATACTACAGTCAAATATTTCTATAACAGCGTCCCTATATAAACGATACTTCACTATAAAAGTCAAGTTTTTCCGGAACCAAATTTCATGTTATGTTATAATATATGTTCTCTATAATAGCACTTTGTTATAGCATCAAAAAATATTCTGAACAAATAAGGTTGTTATAGAGAGGTTTGACTGTATAAAGAATCTCTTGTACGCGTGCATAATAAGGAAGAATGGCTTGTTGGCTATAGTTTGATAGCACAGTAAAGAGAGACAACTCTGTTCTTGGAAACTCTTGAGATAGTCTTATGCTGCACATTAGACTCTGGTTAGAGGTGTTTGTAAAGGAGGTCACTAGAAAAACTAGAGGAAACAGTCAAAGGGAAAGAAAAGAAAAGAAGCTGTGATGCTTAAGAATCCATTTGCTAAGGTTTTCTTCATAATTGGAAAACCAACAAAAGGAAACAGTCAAAGGGAAGGAAAAAGAAACAAAGAGAAAAGACATGCAGCAAGAGGAATATTGTAGGCATCTTCTTGGTAAACTATTGCACCTAACAATTTTGGGAAGAATTTATACGTCATTTTTGTGCCAAATTGGCCATTATTGCACCTCACACAATACTTGATGTATAACTTAGCCATCTCAAATTTTAAAGGTAGCCACATATAAAGGGGATGAATAAATTTTAAAGGTAGCCACATATGAAAGGAACATTTCTTAATAAGAACTTCTAACAGTCCTATGTTTGTCCTTTATGTTGCTTTATGAAAAGGAAGCAAAATTGTTCCCATAGTTTGTAAAATTTATCTAATTCATCATTCTTTTATACCTTAGTGTTGTAGCTCTCTTGTTCTTGGCTACTAAGCTATGCATGATGATATGTGATGTATGCTTTGACTTCTAAAGCTTGACAGGTCCTTTTGGTCGATTTTCAGTTGATTGCCTCAACCTATTGATTGAGTGTGTTGGAGAAGAAAGTCTTAGAAGGCTACGACTCTATAAGTTTCGCGTCTTATTTTTTTGCGTGTCTACTATTTATTTAGGCGCAAAGAGCCTAAGTGGTCAAGCTATTATTTTCCGAGCCTGCTCTCCATTTTCACCGTTGATGCAATAGAAGCTCTTAATGCAATATCTGGTGGTGAAGACATTCCCGCTGCTCCAATTGGGTAGAGAGATAATAGATCCTCCCTTCAATTCCGCCTTTTCTAAAGTATTATGTTAGACGTCCCAGCCTCTACATGAGCTTCGAGTAACCAAATATGAACTGGTACCATAGGCACTTTGACTCCAGCTCCTCGTCAGTCTTCTTGCATCTTTTCCAGCTTTGAAAATCGACTAAGCATTGCACCAAGCCTACTTGTGAAGAGAAGAGCCGTCAGGCTATTGGAGAGTGAAGGACGGTGTCTTGTCTTGCCCTAGGCCTACTTGTGTCAACACCCATAAAGTGCAGAATATCATATATAATGTGATCATCGTATATATTGATTGTTTTAAATAAAAAGTACATAAGCAACACAGACACAACACATGCAGTACTCCTAATTTGCTTTACTTCAGTACTGACAAGAACATTAATAGGAACTTTTCAACAATAGATACTCAAGTTTGAGTCTAAAACATATCAAATAAAAAAACAAAAGAGAAGGAAAGGATCCTAATTGCTCAAGAATCCATTAGGATTAAGAATACATAATTTCTTTTCAAAATTAGTACTTACTTCTATATCTGTTTCTCGTCATAATTATGCTTAAGTAAGCCAATTTTCTCTAAATATAATCTATAAATACATGAAAGACCAAAGTAAAGAAGTGCTCCACTTAATTAGTATGTAACAGTAAATAAAGAAACAAAGCCTTCACTGTTGTTGTTGCACATCATGTCCTTGTATGTTGTTACCTTTAGCTACAGATGCTGATTCAAGAGTAACATAAACATTACAGGACGAGACATTGCTTATCTCTGCATTCAGCAATTTGCCTGTTCTATTAAGAGGCCAAAGTTTGCATGAATGCTTCCAACATTACCATCGCCTTTGACAAACTGTGCATAAGCTACCCAATATTTTTGGTTAAGAGTTGGGTAGGGGCCGCGCGAACGCAGGCCCCCGCTGCCACAAATTATGACGCAGGCTCGACCACTTGGGTCGACCTTAGGCGGGCACCCCTCCAAAGTGCAATGGAGGTCACCAACCTAGGCCATGGACCTTGTTGATTGCCCATCGACCCCGTCCAGGTAAGTATGTTCCTTGAAGCTCCTCTCTATGGTTTTATACACCTTCTGATCCTCAGTTTTTTTTGTGTCAGCCGATGAGGGAGATCATGCATTTATTTTTAATGAATAAATAGTTACTTAATTAAGGATATATTACATTTAGACTAAATGTGAAGGAGTTGGCAATCACAAGGAGTTATCATAGGGGTTAACAACCATAAGCCCATAATTGAAGATAATGACTGTCTCAGCTCATACAGAAGAAACATGAGACATCAATCTCTACACCTATGGCATATCGGAAAAGGATCAACATAGTATCTGTCGTTGTCCCATTTTAATTTTGCTTTTTGATCCCAATACAACACGTTAGTTGTATCTTCTTTAAGCTTTTGATAATACTATGTTAAAATAGGTATTTTTGCTGTATCCATGTAACTATTGAGTGTTAAATTATGTATAGTTCATCGTCCAACAGTCAACCAACACATATATTTGATGCTTCAATTTTTTCCTATTGATATCATAACTCTTGAAACAAAAAATATTGTTCCAAGTGGAATCTGGAATGTCATCCTTCCTGTAAAAAAGAAATAAATCACTTCTCTGTTCTCAGATTTGGTGTAAAAAATTAAAAACATGAAATCCTCTCAAAAAATTACAAGTAGAAAACGAGTTTTAAATATTATACTCGAATTGTTGGGGGAACTCAAGAAAGAGTACCCCTCCAAAAATAGGCGTATGCCACTGAATGCAGCGCGCACACGGTATTCTTTAGTAAAAGGCGAAAGAATAGTTCGCTTTGTGCTCACTGCGTGGCTGCGTGAGTTCTATAATGGCCGGTGCCTCCCTATTTATATTGGAACAAAGTCTGGATTTAATGTTCTTTTCGATGTGGTAGGCGCATCACTCTTTTTTCCCTTAAAGGCTTCAACCAGTAATCTACATATATCAAAGGTTAGAAATCATATATAGAAGTTCCGCAGTACATTGAAAAAGCACGTGACACCAACCAAGGGAATGTGAGGTTGTTATCAACTTATCATATGAGATTACTGAAAGTGGGTGAATTGTACCCTTTTTAAATTTCTAGTTAGTAGATCCCTTGGGCTTAGATGACTTGAAGCTTTTTTGAGTCTGACTTATTTGAAGTAGGGCGTCTACTAGTAAATCCCTTGTCAATCAACTTGGAATTATTAAGAAAATGAGTCCGCTTGTCCGGTCGATCAAAATGATGATGGGAAGATTTGTGCAAACTATTCATTTATTTGCAAAGTTCCGCATTTTTTTCTTGAAGTAAGTCATTTTCAACCTGATATTCTTCAAATAGAATATCCCACTCTTCCTTTTCCGTTTTCAACTTGTTATATTATTCAAGTTGGGTGTCCCAGTTCTTCTTCTCCCGTTGAGTCTTCTTGAGCTTTTCAAGAATTTTTCTCATATCTTCTAAAGCCCGTTCTACGATATTTTAAAGTTCATTACATTTATCACAGTCATGAGATCTTACCTCACTTGTTTTACTTGGGGCCATGAAGCAGTTGCTTGTAGATTCCTCATTATCGTTGTCTGATATATCTTCATCACTCCAAGCACCAAAAGATTTTCTTTTTTCACTTGTTTCACTTCGTGCAATGAAACAAAGGTTGGCAGTTCCACTATGATCTTTATCTGGCATATATTCATCACTCCATATGCTGGAAGATTTTCTCTTCTGATTGCCCCTAGATAGTTCCCTTTTTGGTTCTAGACAGTTGGCTTGGATGTGGCCATAATTTCCGCATTTGTAGGCTCACTTATTTCATTGCCTTTTCTAGAACTTGATTTCCCTCTTCTATTATTCTTGCTTCTTTGCGTCGAGTTAGAGACAACTCTAGAAAATAATGCAATATCCTCTTGATGTTTGTTTCCTTCTTCTTCGTCTTCACTTCCAGACTCAGGAATAGTTGATTTAGAAGCAACACTCTTTTTCTTCTCTGCATGTCTGTGCTTTTTGAGATGGGTTTGCTCAAAGGCTATAAGGTCTCTACGAAGTTCATCATATGATAGTTTGTCGGGATCCGTATTCAAGAGCAACAACTTTTGGTTGCCATAAAATGGGTAAACTTCTTAGAATTTTTCTGACTTATTCACCACTTGAATATGGTCTTCTAAAGAATTTTAGATCTCCAACTATTTTACTAAATCGGCCAAACATGTCTTCAATGGATCCATCATCCTTCGTTAAAAACAACTCAAAATCACGAATCATAAGGTTTATCCTTGTCTCTTTTACTTTACTGGTACCTTCATAGGTAACTTCAAGTTTATCCCACATTTCTTTGGCTGTGTCATAACTTGATATTTTTCTCAAATTCTTCTCCGCTTATAGCATTGTATAATAGATTTTTTGCATTTGAATTTATCTACACAATAGCCATATGCTTATCAGTATATTCATCAATATAAAGGGTTTCAGTAGATACCAGTCTTTCTGGTTTCTTTTCTAGTTTTGACTGTAGGAGAGGAAAGTTACCCTTCTAGATGACTCGTCATACTTTGACATCATAAGATTTGATGAAAGCTTCCATTCAAACTTTCCGGTGAGTGTAATACTGTCCGTTGAAGTATGGTGGTCTTAATGCAGAAGTCCCTTCTTGGAGTAAGGCTCCGATAACTGTGTGTGCTGACATGATCTTTTCTCACTTGCTGTTAAGCAAAAGTAAAAAAGTGATACATGATCCGATACCAAATGAAAGTACAAGGGGGGGGAGGGGGGGGAGGTGAATTGTAGCCTTTTTAAATTTCTAATCGACTACTCCTCAGACCTAGTTGACTAATACGGAGACAGCCTGCACAATACTGTTAGTATTTCAATTCAATCAGATACTAATCTCAACAAACAGTAATGTCTTATAATAAAATATAAAAATATTAAGGTAAATGACACCGGGAATTTTATACCGGTTCGGAACCAATGTGGTATTTTAATCCAGTCTCCTTGGATTACAATGATGTTATCTCTTGAGCTCTTTGTAATTTGGGTTGAGTACAGTTGTATGATTTTTAACGTTCATCACCAACGTTTACAAGGTTGGTTTTCACTCGCTCACCAACAATGAACAAGGTTTGGTTTCTACTCGTTCACCAACAACGACCATTTGGTTCACTCGCTCATCAAAGAAACAAACAATAATACAACCTCTCCGGACACACTGCCTCTCCAATATTTTTCTATATCTCTTGCCTCTCCAATATCTTTCTATATCTCTTCACACTTTTGTGCACCCAGTAAATCTACTAAAGTGAAGTATAATACTTGTTAAAAATAGAATAAAAAATTTGTAGTTGAGTAGACAACTGTACAGAAGGTTGCATAAATTTTTCTTTCTTTAGTTTCACGTACTTTATAGTGTTGACTCCATATTTCAAACCTCTCTTCAAATATTTATTACCACAAAGCTTCATATTTATTTAATATAAGTAAAAAACAAGTTTTAAATATTATACTTGAATTGTTGAGGGAACTCAAGAAAGAGTACCCCTCCAAAAATAGGCATATGCCACTAAATATAGCGCGCACACGGTATTCTTTAGTAAAAGGCGAAAGAATAGTTCGCTTTGTGCTCACTGCGTGGCTGCGTGAATTTTATGATAGCCAGTGCTTCCTTTTTTATATTGGAACAAAGTCTGGATTTGCTGTTTCTTTTCGATGTGGTACGCGCATCACTCTTTTTTCCCTTGAGGCTTCAACCTGTAAACATACATCAAAGATTAGAAATCATATATAGAAGTTCCGCAGTACATTGAAAAAGCACGTGACACCAACCAAGCGAATGTGAGGTTGTTATCCACTTATCATAAGTTAACAAGTTTCAAAAGTATTTTTTTTCTTAAATTCTGCGTCAAGTCAAACTACTTCATCTAAGTGAAACGAGGAAGTACAATGTTGCAGGCTTCACGGTTAAACTCTAGCCCCTACTTTCTGCAAGATTCTGAAACCAGTAATATTTTTCTTTTTTTCTCTTCTTTTAGATAAAAATTTCTACATCATTCTCTAGGAAAACTATCTATATAAATCTCTACAGACCATTTATCTTTACAGCAAGATTGATTTGCTTAACGCTTACAAAAGCACCTGCACGTTGGGCAAATTCGATGCTTTTAATAGCCTGTGGCCTCAGCTTTGGAACTAAGTGATGGGAATCAACAATGGAAGCCTTGAAGTTCCTTGATGGGGAGACTGGTGAAGTGTGCTCAGACGCCCATGATCAGCTTCTAGCAGGAAACTCGAAGATGTTGTAATTAGAAATTATTACAAGGTACTTATTGTCGAAGATGAGAAATTATTTATTCTTGAAGTGGTTCATAAGATAAAAGTTAAGTTTACTGATTAATCTAGTTTGTCAAAATGGTGTTCAACATTCTTAAACTGCAATATCAAAGAAGACATGAGGAAATTAACAAAGATCAGATATTGCTGCATATTGGTATTTGTCTGTTAATGCGCCTAGCCTGTTGGAAGTAAATTTAACCAGAAAAGCCAGTATTGATACAACAGCAACAACTATAACTACTACGCGTCAATCCCAAACAAGTTGAGCAGAAGAACTATAATATTACGCTTCCTTGGCTTGATGGTATCGTTGGGTTGAGCCCCTTAAAATAGATGAAAAACGATGAAAATTAAACTGTTTTGTTAGGTAGACAGAACTTATTGTCGCATCTAGCCAGTTTATGATGTTCTCAGCACTACCATACAATACAATAAAAATGAGTAACTGTGTTTTCATCTGACATTTGCAGACTTTAGTTGCACCTGTGCATAAACTAGAAATAACTTTTAGATAGATTTTTCTTTCAAAAAGGAAAAAAAATGCTCTTGTTTTCTAGATCCATTTTCAATTTTCACTTCTTACTACTAAACTATCTTCAAATTGCTTCAATTCTACAAACTATGTATGAAATCACTCATTTGTTTCTGAAGCAAACGAGTAGCCTCTGATTCAGGATGAAACACATGATAAACATGAACCTGTCCCTCAGCTTCAACCAACTCCACTCTTTTCACACCATTCTTTTTCAAGAATTCAGCATACTTTACTCCCCTTTCTATCAAAAAGTCCGAGCCAGCAACGAAAACAATCACTGCTGGAAACTGAGAAAACTCAGCCGCAGACATTTCAGCATTCTCAAAATTACATCCAAAATAATCACGGTTTGATCCTTGAGGCAAACTAAGCCTCCAAAACATGTCGTTCATCTTCACGTCTCCTTCTGATCCATTAGCCATCTCTAATTCAGTCCTCGTTTCACTCCCGAAATAGGGATGAATTGGCAGCAACCCCTTTAATCTACCACGAAAATCTTCACTTCTAATCGCCCTGATAGCAACCTGATGAACTATATTGCCTCCAGCACTGTCCCCGGAAAGAAAAACCTGATCAAGATTAGCCCTTTTCAGCCATGGTTCAATTTCTAAGTTCTTGATCAGCCATTCCAATGCAGAATAACAATCTTCATAAGCTGTAGGAAGCTTATTTTCCGGTGCAAGACGATAGTCTACTGAAAGGATGATAGATTTGGATGCAACACTTAAATCTCCAAGAAAAAGATGGTAACCAAGCCATGTAGTTGAGCCAATGCAAAATCCACCACCATGAAAATAGACTAAAACAGGAAGCTGCTGGTTAATAACTCCTGATTCAGGAAAATCAGGGAGGTACATTCTACCAGATATTGGCTTTAAAGGATCAATGATCACATCTTTGGACTTGTATCCATTGCATGGTTCAATTGATGCAGTGGCAATTTCAGGCTCGAATCGTTTAACTGAGCCATCGAAGAAAACTTGGATGTAACCAGGTGCTTCTGCAACTATGGACATGTTTTTGGAGATTTGTTTAGATACCACTTGCTAATATGGATTGGAAGGTATTGTATTTTTCTGGGATTTATATAGAACTAATGGTTGGATAAAAAGTAGAGGAGATGATCGGTAAATGAGAAGATGGATAGTTGGTAGATCATACAAATTGCAATCAAGCTTGAAATTTAAAGGGAGAACTGCCTATATTCACGAAAAGGAAGTGAATGTGGAATGTGGGGGAAGAAAATACATCTGATGGAGTTGGTGAACTAGTCCTGTGAAATGAACAGAGAAAAAAAAAGCTAAATCGCGCCAGGTAGGGGTCGAACCTACGACTTTCTGCTTAGGAAACAGACGCTCTATCCACTGAGCTACAGGCGCTTTTGTTGGTTGTTGCTTCTTATAGATTATTTGTATTTCTCAAAATACTGAATAATCGTTATTTTCCTTGAAAGATTTTGGGACCATGCCCTCCCTCTATTGGTTGTGTCAAATACCGTAATTTATTTAGAGGAAAAAAGCTGATAAATTATCTAGAGAATCGAATAGAGAAATGCAAAAATTACAAAATTGTTTTAAAATTTATTACTGTATTTGCTTTAACAAAAAAAAGAGAAAAAATAAAAACTAGAAATCATTCTGAAATTTCCAGCGCATAGACTGAGAATGCCTTTATTAATTGCTTTTTTTTTTTAAAATTTTTTTTTTGGAAGGTGTATTAATTCCATTGATAAGTCAAAAGATTACATAGAGGGGGACAGAAGCCTAACCTCTTATACAAAATATGCAAAGGACTAATCTGCAGAAGATTCCTATATTAATTGCTAATTTAACCATATTATATATAACTAGAAATGCCAATTTCCAGTTCTCCGCTAGGCCATGTATGTATAGACTGTTACAGTATTTGGAGCATTTTCATTTCCCAGTTACAATGCCTTCGTTCTTTCACTATCCACTACATATGGCTTCTGGCCGGATTTTAGCACTTGTCGCATAAACACTTTTAATGTTCACACACACACACACACACATATATATATATATATATATATATATATATATATATATATATATATATATATATATATATATATATATATATGCCGAATGAGTTCCTCTAAGATCCCTGTTTTGCTCCCTTGTGACTCGAACCGACAACCTCAAGGTTGGAGGTGAAGGGTGTTTACGACTTGAGCAACCCTCTCTTAAGATCTCTATTTTGCTCCCTTGTGACTCGAACCTACAACCTCAAGGTTGGAGGTGAAGGGTGCTTACGACTTGAGCAACCCTCTCTTGTCAAGTGAGTTCACTTTGATAAGCTGGCATGTCTATATTACCCAAATACCCTCAAACCTATCAAATTCTGCCTCCAATACAATCAACAACCTTAACGTCTATAGAAGAATTAGCTTAACTTGAAAATTCCTTGAGCTAATAGCACTGGACTACAAATGCTGTAGACGAGTCACGATTGTATATATATTTTATCAGGTAACATCTCTACAAGATACACTGGAGATCTAATATATCAGCTGTAAGGTACTGTAGTAGTGGAAACTGCACTCATTGTTTCTATGTAGATGTACAAGCACCTTAACTGGAAAAAAGAAGGAAAAACAGCATGTCACAGACACAAGTATCCACTACTTTGCTACTTGTTCGACCACTGGAGTATTCTTCCAGATCTTGTCAAGCTCGTTAGTCTGCATTGGTGGCAAAGAGAACGCGCTGACAGTTGAACTTCCGCTACGAATCTCTTGCAAGACTCTCAGTGCTGAATATGTAAGTTTCAAGTACATGTTTTCCATGTTCTTTATCTCTGCAAGTTCTTCAGGAACTTTAACTGGCCTCTCTCCGCCACCTCCTTCTCCTCCTCCGCTACCTCCTGCAATACCTTCTTCTGCTTCTGGGACTTTAAGCGGCTCAGTTTGGTATAGGAGGTGACTAAGAATTGTATCACACTCCTTTATTAGTTTATTTAGAACCTCAGTTTTAAAGAATGGCTCCTCGAGCACCTTTTGGATGAAAGGCAAACGAATAAGATCACCACTGAGTTTGTCATATTTCTTTAAGATCTTCACTACTCCTGTGGACAGCAAAATTCACAAAGGGAAATAATAAGTATACACATTAATAGTAATAAAAAATTCATTAAAGGTAAATGGCAAAAACTATCCTGATCATATTGGCATGAAGTTGACGACAAATGAGAAAAGAAGAAGACATCTAAGAAGAAATCTAAAGTTTTAAGGAGCCATAAGTTCTTCAGAAAAAATTGAGCCACAAATTCGCGATTGATTAGCAATCAGCTTGTAAAATGAGCCTTAAGATAACCAATAGACTCTCATCGTGCCGTATAAAATAAAAAATTTTGATCAAATGAGCTTAGCTGAGATAAAGTTAGATAGGAACTCTTAATCTTGGCTCTACAGATTAGAATGCCCCAAATTCTTTATAAAACTCATTCAAGATTACAGGCCATGCCCCAACAATTTACAGCTCATAGCTCACGTTTGCACACAATAAACTAGCTAAGAATTTTTGTTAATTGACAGATCCTTCACATAAACTGATCTACTTCTAATTATCATCACTCTACCAGCATCCTCGAGCTGTCAGAATCTCTTTTCTTTCATTGCTTCCACAATTTAAGATGCAATAACATAATCTCATAATGAAAGTGGAACGTTAACATGTTCAAGAATATTTCCATTTACAACATGGAATTCCATCTCAATTAACCTATTTTAGGCATTGGTTAACATTGTTGACCCAACAAAAATAGAAACAGCAATTGAGTGGTACCTGTGTAGTTAAGAGCACTGTAATTCTCTAACAAAACCATCTCTCCATGGAGATCCACGACGTCCCTACCTACTCTAATCAGCTCTTCATTTGTCTTTTTCATCTCAGCTACCATCTCTTTCAGAACCTGCAATCATTCAAAGGCAAAGGCAAAAACCAATTCAGTCTCTTGCATTAACTCAAACAGGGCAAAAGTCTGAGCAAAGCAAAACCAACACTTAATCATGTAACCAAATAGGTCAACAAACGCATATATTCAGTATGCATTCAAGCTAAATTCTACCACAGCCTACATGATTTACTGGGTTCAAAATCTATTATTGTACTAATTTGATGAAACTTTTAACACATACAAGATCTGAGCTAAAGCTACTTGGCACGAATGAACTCGTGGCTATTACCCTACATTAGGTGAATATCAATTATCTATGCACAACATGCCATGTTGCTAAACTTATATTCCCAAACTCAATTACACACCTAATATCAAAGGACTTGATTATCATTTCATTGTTAATTGCCTAATTGCAAAGGTACCCAAGAAATTCAAACTATAATAGGTTAACCAAAAGTAACATGGCAAAGGTACACAACAAATAAGCTTCCCATAAAAAATGATCAGAAATATGTACAGGAAACCTGAAGAATAGAAAGGGGAAATAATTAAGATACCTTAAGCTGAATGATATAATCCTCTTCTTTCTCCATAAAGAAATTGTTAAACTTCTCAATCTCCTCTTCCAACAGCTTCACAAAATCATTCACCTCCTTTTTAACCACCTCCCCCAAATCATCACCATCCACCTTCTGTCTTTTATTAGGTCTATCACCATCTTTAGGATAAATCAACTTCAATTCTTTCTTCAGATCCTTATAATTCAAGAACTTGTCTTGCCATTCAGGCAATGTTTCCTCTATATGTGCCTTCAATATTTTCCAGAACTTCATGATCCCACCGAAAAATTTCAAGATTTGATTTTTCTGAAACACCCAATACGATAAAAGTTTCAAGAATTGATTTTTCAGGAAACCCAATATATAAAATTAAATTTCAAGAAATGGTCTATGGCAAAGTATATGATTGAAAAAATGGAGTGAGAAATGGAGAAGGATAATAAAGAAAAAGAATGGTATATATAAAAGTGAGAGAGAGGTGTGTGGTGTGAGAAGTTAGCATATACACGACGAATATTCGAAGCATGAATTCCCCCACTGGGTTAGGGAGGAATTGGCATAAAAGAGGAATATCCGAATAGGATATGCTGCCTTTCGGTGTTTAAATACTCTTTGGTTTGACCGTTTCAAGTAGTAGACTTCGTTGTCTCGTGGTGCCATTTTCAGTTCCGACACTAATGTTGCTTTTTTTTTTTATATATAAAAATAATTTTATTTTATTTTTACCTTAATATGATGATTTATATTCATACAAATATTTTTAGTAATTTTCTTTACTTTCTTTTTGGGTTTTCTCTCAACAACAACCATATATCAAATTCTAAATGTAGTTGAAAAAGGTAAACGTTAGCTTATTTTAGTGAGATGTGTTATTTCATTTGACAAGTTGAGGTTTGAGTTATATTAGAAGTAAGTGCGAATGTTTTCTCTAAACAAAGTAGAGTGGAAAAAAACTAATTAAATTCGATTATAAAAATATACTTGAGCACGTTTATTCTAGCACTCAAATATTCAGTCCGTACATGAACAGTACCATCTGTCTTTTATAAATATTCTATTCCTTACTTGTTAAGTCTCGATACTTTCTCCTTAACTATTAAGTTACGTCATCATGATATTTTTTTTAATAAACTTTGCATTATTTTCCAAGAGTTTAAACCAAAAACATTAAATCTTTTTCAATCTTTTAGCATACACTACGAATATTCCAAGCATGAACACCCCTCCCCCCCCCCTCCCCCCAACCCCCAATAGATTTGGCATAAAAGGAATATTCAAATAGGATATGCTGGTTTTAGGTGGTTAAATACTCTTTGGTTTCACCGTTTAAGGAAGTCTTTTTGATGTAGTTAAAATTTCTGAGGCCAATACTTATGTTTTCAGTAATTTCTTTTTATCTTTTCAGTAATTTTCTTCACTTTCTTTTTGTGTTTTCCTCTTAACAGCAACTATATATCAATTCAAAATTAGTTGAAAAAGATAAAGGCTAGCTCATTAATTTAGAGAGATATGTTTGATTTCAATCGACAGGGTGAGATTTGAGTTAAATGAGAAGTAAGCATGTCTTCACTTCACAAAGTGAAGTAGGCAAAAGGACTAATTAAAATCGAGTATACAATATTACTTTTAGTATATTTGAACACGTTTGATTTATTCTAGCACTTAAATAAATAAAGTATTAATATTCAGTCCGTACATGAGCAGTATCATTTGTTTTCTGTCGATCTTGATACTTTTTGCTCAATATTATAAATAAAGTACTAATATTTTGTCCGTACATGTGTAGTATCATCTGTATTTTGCGATTTCATACTTTCTCCTAATGTTAAGTCTCAGATACTTTCTCCTTAACTGTTAATATAATGTTTTTTTTTAAGAGACTTTGCAGTGTATTCAAAGAGTGTTGTAAATATTTTTAGGGAATATTTTTTTTATTCAAAGAGTGTTGTAAATATTTTTAGGGAATTTTTTTTTTAATCTTTTTGAAAAGTTTTTCATCCAAACACCACTTAGAGATTTTCTGTAACTAATCTTTCATTTTTTGTGTTAAATAAATGGCATTTAGTTGGGGAAAAAAATCGGAAGTCTTTTTCAGTTTCCATCGTCTTCTTACAATCCATCGGTCTCCTTTTCCTATTTTTCTTCCTTATGAGCTCGTCATTTTGTAGCTAGCATTTGGACATAGATTTAGTTGAAACTTGAAAAAATAATTTTTAAAATAGTTTTGAAAAATAATTTTTGGAAGTTGAAATTATGTTTGGACATGCATTTTATTTGAAAAAAATTTGAAGTTTTGTGAGTGGGAGAACAAGTTTTCACCCAAAATCTAAGATTTTGGGAACTTGAAAAATAATTTCAGAAAATTTTCAAAAATAAACAAACAATGTATTCAAAAAAAATTTGAAAAAACATTGCCAAAATGTATGGCCAAACGGGGCCGTAGTTGTTGATCTTCGAAGCATACTATATTTAATTAAATAATATTGGCTGGACTAAATGGGGCAATGGGCGGGACAAATTCAAGATATTCTTAGTACAATGAGGATATTCTTAAACCTAAGTTTTAAGAAAAATAGGGAGAAATGTTGCCATACAAACTGTATCTCACAAAATTTAGAAGAAATTCTATACTACTAATAGCAATAAAAAAATATTAATGCTACTAAGTGTTGAAACTCTGAGGTACATGCGTGTCATAATGTCGTATAGTATGATAATTTAGAAACACATTTCACACTAGAGATTATAATCCAAAGAGAAGACATTGTAATTTCCTCTAAGACAATGCAATTATCCTCCAATTTTTAGAAAATATGCTCCCTAAAACAACAAACTCCCAAAAGTTTGATTATATTGGTCAAAGATATTTTATTATTTCAATTAAATCTCTGGTAAATTTAATCTCTTATGAAATACCTCAAGATCTGATGAAAAATTACTTCCAACAACAATATTCTGCAAAAAAAAAAAACTACTATTTTCACATTCAATCACGAATTAGAAAAGTAAGAAACAAAGGAAAAGTAAATAGAAAGCGTGAAATATTTTGTAGATTATATATATAGAGAGAGAGATATGATGACAACATCTTGACTTTTGACAACTAGGCCAACTAATTTATATTACAAACACTTGAAAATAATACGATTATTTAACTGGAGTGGCATGTTAAAAGCTAAGCTTATGATAATAATTATTTATAGATGTTTTATATATGATTAGTTTGATCAACTTCTTTAATCATCTTCTGGTCTTTGACTCTTACTTCTTTGTAGTTAAATTTTAATCAAACTGGTCAAATGGGATGGTTGTTAGGAACCCTAGTGATCTGATTAGCATAGACTGAATAGTTATTACTTATTAATCTCATTCTAAAAAACATAATTTTATGTTTCAAATTGGAATACTTTCTTATATTAATTTTCGTCAAAATATCAGCTGTTTTGAACTGATTTTTTGTAGTATAGTTTTCAATTATTTCATAATGTGGCCATATAAAAAGAATGAAAAAAGGGGTAAGAAAAATGCATAGAACATAATCCTTCATGTTTCATGTTTCCAACTGCAGTCTTTGATATCTTTCTATTCTATTCGTGAGTGGGAGTTGGGTAAAATTTATCTGCCTGCGAGTACTTATACCAAATAAATAGACTGCATCATATGTGTTTGTATATGCACTTTTTAAACTTAATCATGGCTAGTTATTATATAGATTTTCACCTCATTAAACCACTTAACTATAGTAAGCTAATATTGTTTGATGTAAATACTTCGTGCCATTAAATTTTACGAGGAGAGTTTGGATGTATGTTCCCTATCTTAAACATTTATTATATACTGGTACATAACTTGTAATTCTAACAAGCAACTTCTTTCCTTTGTAGCAATAATTTAAATAATACGAGGATGTTTGGCTTGACTTTTAAGCTAGCCAACCTAATTTTTAAGTTTTTTTTAATTTTTTTCGTATTTGATACAAAATTAAAAAATAAATAAAATAGTTAAAAAATAGTACTTAAAATAAGCTAAAGTAAGTTAAAAATAATTCTTAAAATAAGCTAAAAGTCATAAGTTGGGCAACCCCAACTTTGATTTTTTGTCCTAACATCTATATCTATGCTTGACCAAGTATTTTGTTATCCTATCCTTTATAATTTTTCATAATTTCAACACTATGTTCCCTCAATTACAAAAGACCTAAACTATCATTTCTTCTCTTTCATTCTTCTTTTCCACGGCCATTCATCCCATCTGTTCTGAATAGAAACTTTTAATGAGACTGGATATATATGCATATGTTAGGTTCGTGCATTTCATTTACTGTCCAGATTTGAATTAATGGTACATATAATGCATGTTAGAAAAAAGGCGGAATACATCTGGAGACACTTAAAGTTGGCACCATCTTTCATTTAGACACCTAAACTGAAGGTTGTTCCTATTGAGCATTTATACTACACTAAACTTGTTCCAATTAGACACTTTTTTGACAATTAGCCAAACTTACAAAGTGTGTGCAATGCACTCGCGACTGACGTGGCGAATGACAAATAAAAAAAAGGATATATATCATTTTGAGTTTAAAAAAAAAAAGAAAAAACTATTTTAAAATCTATTTAGTAACAAAATAAAATAGATCCCAAAACCAGCGCCGCTGGACAGACCCCAAAAAACCGGCGATCCATCTTCTTCGACGAGCCATCAACAACCACGCCACCATCAACCTTAACGGAGCCGCCACCATCACTCCACTGAAATCAAATCCGTCGCCGCCGCTCCCTCCCTCATCTCCATCTTCAACCAAAAAAACCTACACACTATCAGCGTCTCAGTCAGCCGCACCAGCCTACAACGACCACCAACTCCATCTGCCGCCCACGATCTCCTCCACACAAACGAGAAACCGCCGCCACACCTCCCTTCACACAAAACAGCAACACCCAGCGATTGCCCACTCCCTTCACACAAAACAACAACCTTCTCTTCTTAAAAACGACCAGCAACACCCAGCGATTGCCCACTCCCTTTCTCACAGCAGCAACCAACGAACACCCCAGTTCCGCCGGCGCCCCCTGAACCTAGTAGACGCCTACAGCAGCGACGAGCAGCAAATACAGATTTGGAACTAAAAAATAAAAAAGGACGGGAAATAAAAAATACAAAAAAAAAATGAAAAAATCTATTTTTTGGGCTTTTCATGCGCCTATATTAGGTGAAACTCACTCTATGTGCCAACTCAGCAAGAAGTGCCTAATTGGAACAAAGTTCATATAATGTACGTGCTCATAAGGAATACCCCTAAGTTCAGGTGTCTAAATAAAAAATCGTGCCAACTTTAAGTGTCTCCGTATGTATTCAGCCTAGAAAAAAATAGCAGAATATGGGACGGTATAATTAGGCATTGATAGTGTAGTCACTGTCCTCAAAGAATTTAAGCCTTCTAATTTTGTTGCTGCAGGGATTATGACAAAATTCCTCCAGAATTCTACAAAACGTATGAAATTCGAGTATCAACAATTAACTTGAATTTTTACTAGAATAAACTTTGTGAATTGTAGATAGTAGAAAGAGAAGAACATGGAAAACTGTTGTTTTTCTGATGATTTTCGTTTTGAAGAGGAATGGGGTATTTATAAACCCTTTTAGATGTCAATTACAATTAACAGACTCAACCTTTGCCAACAGGCACCTTTTAAAACCAATAGTCACCTTTTTGAATTTAAAAGAAAATTATAAAAAATTTTTTTTTGAAATTTAATTAAAAAATGTTTTTAATTCATTAGTAAGATAATAGGTGACTAAAATATTAATTTCGGGCTACTTAATTGGCCAAAGCCCAATTGAACTGTCCAAGTGCCCAATCTTGACTATTAATAATATAGTCAAATGCCATTTCCCCCCAAAATATTCTCAAATACATAAGACAAAGAAGTACTTTTAAACACCTCTTCCTTTCTTTCTTGTTCGAATGAGGGACAAAACAACCTCTTCTCAAATATTCCCATCGAACACTAACTAATCTAACAATCCCCCACTTAGTTAGTGATTGATGTTGTTTATAAGATCTATGCATATAGTAGGTATTCGATTTAAACCTACTGCTTATATAAATTATTCAAGACCTTGTCGAAATTGATGGTTAGATTAAGTTCTATTAAATCACGATTCCTATATGACAGGACGGAAAAGCTCTATACACATAAATTGTACTAACTCCACAACTTGTTCACTGTGAGTTTTAGCACTCGATTATGGCCTTGTGCTACTCCTGAATTCATAAACACTCATCAAGTTTGGTTTTCCAAACTTTGATCGAAGCGGCACCACTTCTTGTGTTTACATAGGTGAAGATTTAACAAAGTCCTTAACACGGACTTCTTTAGTTCTTAAACCGAACTCTTCTTCTTCATAAAAGTATTTTTTGTACTCACCCTCCTTTTGCCAGGTGCTAATTTCCAGTACCTGCAATCCGTCACTTCTATAACTTGTTATTACCTTTTAAACCTTTAAAATTGTTAAACAATAAGAAATGTAAGGTTTTCGTTACTAGTAACAAATTTAAATTACCTTAGACCCATAGCACTTGTTGTGCTTATTATCATATCCCTCGCGAGTCCTTTAGTGAATGGGTCAGCAAGGTTGTCTTTAGACTTGATGTACACAACAGTAATAATTCCATCCGAAATTATTTGTCTTAAGTACTCATGTCTCAAAGCAATATGTCTAGATTTTCCATTGTATATTTTGCTAAATGCTTTAGACATAGTTGCTTCACTATCACAGTGCAAGAGAACAACTGGCATTAGTTGTGGCCACAACTCTATATCTAACAATAGATTTCTTGGTCATTCTGCCTCTCTTCCCGCAGCTGCTAAAGCAATAAACTCATATTCCATTGTGGAATGAATAATACACGTCTGTTTCTTAGAAGCTCAGGAAATTGCTCCTCCGCCTAAAGTGAATATCCACCTAGACATTGACTTGTTATCACCAACACTAATTATCCAACTAAGATCACAATATCCTTCTAATACTGAAGGAAATATGTTATAATACAAGGCAAAAAATTTTGTCCCTTTCAGATAACCAAGTATTCTCACTATACCTTTCTAGTGATCACCACTTGGATTATGAGTATATCTGAACAATTTACAAACCGCAAAAGCAATATCTGGCCTAGTGCAGTGCATAGCATACATTAAACTATCAATTGCACTAGCATAGTCGAATTGACTAACAGATCTTCCGGGATTCTCTCCGTAGGATATCGTGATGTCACCTAGTCCCTAAGACAAGGTAAGCCTAACAAAACATGCAAAATATAACTGAAATGACGACTAACTCTCAAATACTCAACACTTTAACATAAAGAAACTCTACAACTCAGTATATACAATTTTCCAAAACCTGGCGAATACAAGTCACAAGCTCTAAATAGTAGTATTGAATAATCTTATACATCAATATCTATAAAAGGATAAGGAAAATAGAATAGTCTAGGTAGAGAGGTGTCCGAGGCCTGCGGACGCTGGTAGGTATACCTTGAAGTCTCCGTAGATGAGCTCTCGCTAATACCTGGGCTGGTAAGAGGTACCTGGATCTACACAAAAATATGTGCAGAAGCGTAGCATGAGTACACCACAACGGTACCCAGCAAGTGCCAAGCCTCGGTACAGTAGTGACGAGGTCAGGTCAAGGCCATACTAGAATAAATAAGAAAAACTGTATAAGTGTATGGCAGTGTAGTAATAATAGCAATGAAATTGAAACAATAATAATAGATCAAGGTTAGCTACGCGGAACTAAAGCAAATAATGCGACACGGAGAAAATAAGGAATGATATGCTATGGGAAAAAAACAACCAATGACAAGTGCAACAATAGAGGAATACCAAACAACACCAATCCTAAGGGGAAATTCCTCCACACAAGGATAGGCAAGACACTTACCTCAAAACACGCTAACTCATTCTACTAGTTGGCTTTTCCCTCGATTATCCAACTCCGAACGGCTCGAATCTAGCCAAAACAACTTCATACCATAAATATAAACTATAGGAAACTATTTCGAATCATAAAGTTACGATTTTGAAAAGAAATAAAAAGTCAACTCGGGCTCGCATCTCGGAACCTCACCAAAATTACAAAATTCGGACACCCATTCGATAACGAGTTCAACCATACAAGAATAACTCAAATCTGACCTTAAATTGCCTTTCAAATCCCCAAATTTTAGCCTAAGAAGTTATCACAATTTTTCCTCAAATTTCCAACTCAAAACATTAATTAATTGATGAAATTAACAATAGATTCGTGTGATTTAACCAAAACCGAATTAGAATTTCTTACCCCTAATGTTTTCCTTGAAAATCTCCTGAAAAATTGCCACAAACTGACCTCTCTAGGTCCAGAAATGGATTATGAAACTCAAACCCCCGAAGACCCATTTTTCTGCCCAGGGATTCCGCATCTGCGGCCTTTTAGTCTCACCTGTGATACCGCACCTGCAGAAAAACCATCGCAGTTGCGGTTCCCACTTAACTCCAGGGGTTCCGCTTCTGCGGACAATGGTTCGCACCTGCAAGCACGTTTCTGCGGAGAAACGGCCGCATTAGCGGTCCTGCCCAAAGGCCCTTCCCAAATTCCACTTCTGCGGAAGAAATGTCCGCGCCTGCGGAGGCGCACCTGCGCCCAGGGGTCCGCACCTGTGGTCGATCCCTCCGCAGGTTCGATGACACCAGCAGGCCTGGGAATTCAGCAACATGAACAAGCCAAAATTTGTTCTGGATTCAATCCAAATCACACCCGGGGCCCACAGGACCCAGTCCGTATGGACCGACATGTCCAAAACACATAACGGGACTACTCGAGACCAAAAATCACATCAAACAACACTGATTCTACGAATCGCAACCCAATTCAAGCCTATGAAACTATGAACTTCCGAATTCCAATACTAATGTCGATTCACACTGAACCAACTCCGATTGACTTTAAATTTTGCACATAAATAAATGACATGACGGACCTATTCTAACTTTCAGAATTAGAATCCGGCCCTAATATCAATAAAGTCAACTCCCGATCAAACTTTTCAAATCTTCCAAATCTTCAACTTTCTAACTTTCGCCAATTCACGCCGAAACGACTTACGGACCTCAAAATCAACACCTAGACATGCTCCTAAGTCCAAAATCACCATACGGAGCTATTGGAAACGTCCCATTTCACTCTGAAACCAAAACCAAACACCCTAGAAAGTTACATAACTACAATATAACATAGAGGAGGCAATAAATAGGGGATCAAGGCTAAAATACTCAAAACGAGATGTCGGGTCGTTACATTCTCCCCCCCTATAACAAACGTTCTTCCTCGAATGAGTATAGAGACATATGAAGTGGTGAATAGATGAGGATAACGGCTACGCATATCATGCTCAGTCTCCCAAGTCGTCTCTTCGACTGGTTGACCCCTCCATTGTACCTCACTTAAGCAATGTTCTTCGACCTCAACTTTCGGACCTGCCTGTCCAAAATGGCCACCGGCTCCTCAACATTAGACAAATCCTTGTCCAACTGGACTGAGTTGAAGTCTAACACATGAGACGGATCGCCGTGATACTTCCTGAGCATAGAAACATGGAATATTGGATGAACTGCAGCTAGACTAGGTGGTAGTGCAAGCTTGTAGGCCACCTCTCCAATCCTCTCAAGAATCTCAAAAGGTCCGATATACATAGAGCTCAACTTTCCCTTCTTCCAGAACCTCATAGCATCCTTCATGGGCGAAACCCGGAGCAAGACCCGCTCCTGAACCATGAATGGAATGTCACGAACCTTCCGATCCGCATAACTCTTCTGTCTAGATTGGGCTATGTGAAGCCGATCTTGAATCAATTTAGCCTTTTCCAAAGCATCCTGAACCAAGTCTGTACCCAATAGCCTAGCCTCACCTGACTCAAACCAACCCACTGGAGACTGACACCGCCTCCCATACAAGGCCTCATAAGGAGCAATCTGAATGCTCGACTGATAGCTGTTGTTGTAGGCAAACTTCGCAAGTGGCAAGAACTGATCCCAAGAACCTCCGAACTCCACGACACATGCACGAAGCATATCCTCTAATATCTGAATAGTGTGTTTGGACTGCCCGTTCGTCTGAGGGTGAAATGTCATACTCAGCTCCACCCGTGTGCCTAACTCACGCTGTAAGGCCTTCGAGAGCCGTGATGTAAACTGCGTACCTCAGTCAGAGATGATAGATACCGGCATTCCATGAAGTCGTACAATCTCGCGAATATAAACTTGAGCCAGCTGCTCTAAAGAATAAGTAGTCACCACTAGAATGAAATGAATTGACTTGGTTAACCTACCCACAATCACCCATACTGCATCGAACTTTCTCTGAGTCCATGCGATCCCAACAACAAAATCCATAGTAATCGGCTCCTATTTCCACTCCGAAATCTCTAGCCTCTAAAGCAATCCACATGCCCGCTGATGCTTATACTTCACCTGCTGACAATTTAGGCACCGAGTTACATACTCTACTATGTCTTTCTTCATCCTTCTCCTCCAGTAATGCTGCCTCAAGTCCTGATATCTTAGCGGCACCCGGATGAATGGAGTATCGCAAACTGTGAGCCTCCTGAAGAATCAACTCACACAACCCATCTACATTGGGCACACATAGCGTGCCATGCATCCATAACACACCTTCATCCTCGATAGTGACCTCCTTGGCATCGGCGTGCTGAACCGTCCTTGAGTGAGGGTCATCATACTGACACTCTCTGATACGACCATATAGGGAAGACCGAGAAACCACACAAGCCAAAACTCGACTCGGCTCCGAAACATCCAGTCTAACAAACTTGTTGGCCAAGGCCTGAACATCCAATGCTAATGGCCTCTTTGTTGCCAGTATATGACAAACTGCCCAAGCTCTCCGCCTTTTGACTCAGGGCATCGGCCACCACATTGGCCTTTCTGGGATGATATAGAATGGTGATATCATAGTCCTTAAGCAACTCTAACCATCTCCATTGATGCAAGTTAAGATCCTTCTGTTTAAACAGATGTTGTAGACTCCGATGGTTGGTATAGACCTTATAAGGGACAACGTACAAATAGTTCCACCTAATCTTCAGGACATGAACAATAGTTGCTAACTCAAGGTCGTGGACATGATAGTTCTTCTCATGCACCTTCAACTGTCTAGACGCGTAGGCAATCACCCTACCGTCTTGCATCAACACTAGGGGTGGGCATTCGGTATTTAAGAATTTCGGTTCGGTATTTCGGTATTCGGTTTATTAATTGTGTATATCAAATACCGTACCAAATTATTTCGGTACGGTTCGATATTTTTTATTTTGGTTCGGTACGGTTTCGGTTTAATATTCGCTAAATAAATTTATGACGCCTGACATCTCTCTGCCCCTCTTCGTGCACAATTCTTCAATGAATTCACAATGAACCACCGTTATAAAGTAAGTTTACATGTATTCTGCCAAGGATCAATTTCTACGTTAGTGTATTTACTATTCTTTGTGATAATTATGAGTCCGGGAGTTAATATAAATATACATATTCTACAAATTAAAAAAACATGTTGTTTTTATTCATGTACAACAACAACAACCCAGTGTGGTCCCACAAGTGGGGTCTGGGGAGGGTAGGATGTACGCAGCCTTACCCCTACCCTGGAAGGGCAGAGAGACTGTTTCCGATAGACCCTCGGCTAAAGAAGGCGAGAGAAGCCCTGGTAGCAAGTAATAGTAAAATAATAATTAGAAAACTAAATCGGAGATAGCAACAGATAATATGAAAGGGGTACTGATAACAAGTAGCAGTAAGATAACATATTTAGAAAACTAAATATGTAATTCAAGGAAAATATAAGGCATATTTGCACCCATAGTCAGATTCCCTTTGCATGAATTCACAATTCACTGATCCAGTGATTCAATGAATTCACAATGTTGGCAATTTGGCATTCAACAGTCGGTGAATTAAAGAAGGAAAGGTTATATACATAAGTTATGTCATCAAAGGATAAGCACAATTAATTTATTGTTGGCAACGTTTCTTGTGGAAAATCACCTAAAAGCAAGCTTTCGACGTGTGGTTAGGCTATCGTTCTTAATTGTGTGAGCAGTTGGGCTGGGAATTAAATCAAAAAAGGTTTGGGCTTGGGCGCTGGGGCTGGGGATGGGCAGTAAGAAATTAGAAAATGTCTTTAAAAATTCGGTATTTCGATATTTTGGTATATCGAAATTTCAAAATTCTAATACCGAGGACCGTATCGAAATACGGAATACCGAAATTGTAATACCGAATTAGACCAAAATACCGAAAAACCGAAACCGAAATACCAAATTAATTCGATCCGGTTCGGAATTCAGTTTTTCGGATTTTATGCCCACCCCTAATCAACATTGCGCCGAGGCCAACACAAGACGCATCACAGTACACAGTACAAAGCCTCGAACCCGTAAGAAAAACAAATATTGGGGTTGTAGTTAAAGCAGTCTTGAGCTTTTGAAATCTCTCCTCACACTCCTCAGTCCACCTGACCGGAGCGCCCTTCTGGGTCAATCTGGTCAAAGGCGCAACAATAGATGAGAAACCCTCTACGAATCGACGGTAATACCCTGCAAAACCAAGAAAACTCTGGATCTCGGTAGCTGAAGACGGTCTTGGCCAACTCTACACTACTTCATTATTCTTCAAATCTACCTTGATCCCATCACTCGACAATACATGACCCAAAATACCACTGAATCAAGCCAGAATTCACACTTTGAAAATTTTGCATACAACTTCTAGGGCACGAGATGTAGACGGATATAAACTATGGTACTCAGGGAGCGCTGGGGGTAAGAATGGGGTAGGTATTTTAGTAGACAGGGACCTCAGGGAGCTCGTGGTTGAGGTTAGGAGGGTAAATGATAGGTTGATAAGTATTAAGCTGGTAGTTGGTGGGTTTACTGTAAATGTGATTAGTGCTTACGCTCTTCAGGTAGGTTTGGGCCAGGAGGTTAAGAAGCAATTCTGGGAGGATTTGGACGAGATGGTGCGTAGTATCCCGCACACAGAGAAGTTGTTCATTGGCGGAGATTTCAATGGTCATATTGGGGCTAGTTCTAGGGGTTATGATGATGTGCATGGCGGGTACGGTGTTGGGGTTAGGAATGAGGGAGGTAATTCACTATTGGATTTTGCTAGAGCTTTTGATTTGGTTATAGCTAACTCGAGTTCTCCGAAGAGGGAAGAGCACCTGGTCACTTTCTGGAATTCAATGGGCAAGACTCAAATTGATTATCTTCTTTGCAGGAAGTGTGATAAAGGTTTGTGCACTGACTGCAAGGTCATCCCAAGTGAGCACCTCACGACTCTACATAGGCTCTTAGTTATGGACCTGGAGATCAAGAGGAGTAGGAGGAAGAGGGCGGGGTGCAGGCAACCTAAGATCAAGTGGGGTAGCTTGACCAAGGACAAAGCTCAGGAGTTAGGGGAGAAGTTTATGAGGGCCTAGATGAGTAGGGGGGACGCGTCTAGTATGTGGTTCACAACTGCGAATTGCATTAGGGTAGCTGCTAGAGAGGTCCTAGGGGTCACGAAGGGCTTCCATGGGTGTCATAAAGGGGACTGGTGGTGGAATGGAGAGGTTTAAGGTAAAGTGGAAGCTAAGAAAGCTGCTTATTTGAAGCTAGTGGAGAGTAAAAATGAGGAGGAAAAAAGGACTTATCGGGAATGTTAGAGAAAGGCAAGGAAAGAGGCGAAGTTAGCAGTTACAACGGCTAAGAACGCGGCATTTGCTCGTTTGTACGAAGAGCTTGAGGGCAAAGGCGGGGACAAGAGGTTGTACCGGTTGGCCAAGGTGAGGGAGAGGAAAGCCCGCGACTTAGACCAAGTCAAGTGCATCAAGGACGAGGATGGAAAAGTCTTGTTGGACGAGGCACTTATTAGGAGAAGATGGCAGACATACTTCCATAAACTGTTGAATAAGGAAGGGGATACACATTGTGCTGGGTGAGTTGGAGCACTCCGAGAGTCGGCGAGATTTTGGGTACTGTAGGCGGATTATGATGGAGGAGGTGGAAGGGGCGATGCGTAAGATGTGTAGGGGCAGAGCAACGGGACCAGACGAAATCCCGGTGGAATTTTGGAAGAGCGCGGGGCGGGCAAGGTTGGAGTGGCTCACTGGGCTGTTTAATGTTATTTTTAAGACAAAGAAGATGCCCGAAGAATTGAGGTGGAGTGCGATGGTTCCGATTTACAAGAACAAGGGTGATATCCAAAATTGCAACAATTATAGGGGTATCAAGCTGTTGAGTCATACTATGAAGGTTTGGGAGAGGGTGGTGGAGGCTAGGGTGAGAAGGTGCGTGTCTATTTCCGAAAATCAGTTTGGATTCATGCCGGGGCGTTCGACTACGGAAGCGATTCATCTGGTAAGGAGATTAGTGGAGCAGTACAGGGAAAGGAAGAAGGATTTGCATATGGTGTTTATTGACCTTGAGAAAGCCTACGATAAAGTTCCGAGGGAGGTCCTGTGGAGGTGTTTGGAGGTTAGCGGTGTTCCGGTAGCGTATATTAGTGTGATTAAGGATATGTATGATAATGCTAAGACTCGGGTGAGGACTGGGGGTGGTGACTCGGAGCATTTCCCTGTGGTGATGGGGTTGCACCAGGGATCGGCTCTTAGCCCATTTTTATTTGCCTTGGCGATGGATGTATTGTCGCGTCACATCCAAGGGGAGGTGCCTTGGTGCATGCTGTTTGCCGATGATATAGTGTTGATTGACGAGACGCGTAGCGGAGTTAACGCGAGGTTAGAGGTTTGGAGACAGACCTTAGAGTCTAAAGGTTTCAAACTGAGTAGAATCAAGACAGAATACTTGGAGTGCAAGTTCAGTGACGGGACCCATGATGCAGACGTAGAGGTTAAGCTTGATGCTCAAGTTATCCCCAAGAGAGCAAGTTTTAAGTACCTCGGGTCTATTATCCAGGGTAACGGGAGATTGACGAAGATGTCGCGCATCGCATTGGAGCGGGATGGATGAAGTGGAGGCTCGCTTCCGGTGTTTTGTGTGATGGAATGTGC
>NW_017672018.1:35339-56173 GCF_001879085.1 Nicotiana attenuata
AAAACCAAACCAAATTTAATCGGTTTTAAAAAAATTCAAAACCAAAACCAAACCAAAAAGTATCTATTTTTTTGGTCGGTTTGGTTTGGTTTTCGGTTTTGTTCGGTTTTTCATGTTGTTATGAACACCCCTAGGCCTGAGTAGTCTATGGAGGTGCACCCCTCTTGAGTCTGGGCAGTCCCTCACTATATGACGAGTGTCACCACACTCAAAATAAGCCCTTAGAGGATATGGCTGCTGGAATTGGCTCGGGCTTGATCGGCTGGAGTGACCGTTGAAAGCACCCCGTGTAGGAGGTGCACTAGATAATGGCAGTGCGTAATGGGCAACTTGAGGCCTGGGAGTAGACGAAATACGGCTAGAAGCTAGAAGTGTTGAATGGCTCACATAGCCTCTACCATGACAATCTGCAACTGGGGCACATGCACCATTATATGTGCCAGAATCTCGAGGCATCTTGGCCTCTCTCTCCTCTCTCTCCCTGGCCCATATACCCACCAATATCTGAGCGATCTCCACAGCCTGCTGATATGGGATGCCAGTCTCCAACTCTAGATCCATGCTGAATCTAATACCAGGGCTGAGCCTATCGATAAATCGACGAACTCGCTCTCTGACAGTGGAAACAAACTCCCTCATGAACATATTTGAGAACTGAGCATAGGTGAGTGAAGCTGCCTCGGCCGGGCTACCCAACTCATATGCTCGCCACCATTGATAAGACCCTCCCTTAAGCTGGGACACAGTGAAAGCAACCCCACTCTACTCCACAATACCCATCATACGGAGAATACGGTGTAACTCCTCAAGAAAACCCTATGCATCCTTTGAAGCCAGAACACTAAAAGTAGGAGGGTGGTACTTCTTTTACCTCTCGAGCCTAAGCTACTCCCCCTCAGAAGCTGCTGCCCTAACCTCGGGCTGAACTGGGGCAACTGGCTGCACTAGTATGACCTCTAGGACTTGGTCAACCTGGACGCGCTGCTCTGGGTACGGACTGTAGGAGTCTGTGCTCCTCCCCCGGCCTGAGATGTGGGAGGAGCAAGTAGAATAAACCTCGCCTGAGCTAGAGTGCCAAACATGCTAAAAAACTAGGCCAAAGTCTCCTAAAATGCAGTGGTAGTAACATGCCTCACAAGTGCCTGCTCTCCAACTGGAACTACTGGTGGCTCCTCAGTAGCAGCTCAGGCAGGTGCTCTGGCTGCACCACGTGGCCGACCTCGGCCTCGGACCCAACCTCTCGCGGCTCTAGCAGGGGGCGGGTGTCTGATCATCAGATCCAACTGTGCATGTCATCACCATCTGTGAGAGAATAGAAAGATAGAGATTTAGAATTCCGTAGTCGACAAATTCGTACGATAAGGAAACAAAGGAGTGAAACTTTTCCTAAATGTTCAATAGCCTCCCGAAGATAAGTACAGACGTCTCTGTACCGATCAACGAGACTCTACTAAACATGCTTATGACTCATAACACCAATGAACCTTGGGCTATGATACCAACTATAACGACCCCAATATCGTTGCTACATGGATTATGGCAGAATTCTTCCAGGATTCTAACAAGCCTCTAAAATTCGATTATCAACAATGAACTCGAATTTCCACTAGAACAAACTTTGTGAATTGTAGATAGTAGAAGAGAAGAAGATGGAAAACTGTTGTTTTTCTGATGATTTTCGTTTTGAAGAGGAATAGGGTATTTATAAACCCTTTTAGGTGTCTGTTAGAATTAACAGACTCAACCTTTTCCAACAGTCATCTTTTAAAACCAATAGTCACCATTTTGTATTTTAAAGAAACTATTAAAAATGTTTTTCTAAAATTTAATTAAAAAACATTTTTAATTAATTAATAAAATAATATGTGACTAAAATATTAATTTCGGGCTACTTAATTGGCCCAAAGCCCAATTGAAGTGCTCAAGTGCCAAATTTTTACTATTAATAGTATAGTCAAATTTCAATTTCCCTCCAAAATATTCTCAAAAATATTCGAACTATGTAAGACAAAGAAGTGCTTTTACACACCTTTTCCTTTCTTTCTACTAGTATACGTACCCGCGCGATGCACGGATTATTTCAAAGGAAAAAAATGATATAGTAGAAACAGGTCTTTATTGTAGACTAAATTTAGCAATCACATTCAAAAGAATTAAATCAAAAAACAAATATATGAACTTCTATGCTATGGACCACCAATATTTATGCATAGAACTTAATTTTTCTAACTACATTTCCCCACTTGGCATCTGAAATAAACAAACACTATTAGATTGCTAATCCTGTTGGGAAACAGAGTTAAAGCTAGTGAAATTCACAAGGCACGAACCTCTTCATGCGTCAGCTAAAGCAAGGAAACAGACTCTAAACTTCGGGAACAGAAGCAAATTTAATTTAAGCAACATGGCGAGCTTAGCAAACTCTTGAGCAAAATTTTTACAGCAGTTACAGAAGTTGAGCACATGCTTTTAAGCCCAAACTAATCAAACAGGCTTCAGAACTTGAATACTTTGAACTACTGAATGCCCTTTGCTTGGGTAACTGTGATAAGCCAAAAGCTAAAGTAGATATTCTGAAATTCACTTCCAGTTCATATACACATCGTCCATAATTGCATCTCAATCTCGCACATTTCAGTTCACTTCACGATAAGTGTTCGCTCTCTTTTACATATCGTTAATGCCAGTCATTCAAAGGTATATGTTTCTCTCAATTAACTGCAGAAACATACATTACAAAAGAGAAAGCTGAGTATTCATGAAGGATGCATGCTCAACTTAAATGCAGCATATAAAGGACTGACATGGTCTACATTTTAGGCAAACCATTAACTACAAAAGCCTACATATATACCTGTTGTAATTGTCCAGAACCGCTCCTGGCCAGCAGAACACTTGACTTACCGCATTTATAGCTTTGAAAAGAAAATTAACTGTATTATGTAGATTCCTTGAACCAACAACCTGCCGGAGTATGATGTTACAATGATGGGCACAGAATAAACACCAAATTTCAACATTATGTGACCTGCTTGATAAGAAGTATCATACAATACCTTTGATTTTACATTCCTGAACCCGGCTAAATGCAAAATTGTTTGGACGGTTGTACTTGCTTTCATCCCTGTTTGAGTAGGAGCAGGCCACAACTATACCTGCATTGAGGTGCAAGTAAGCAAAGGTTCAAGACTAAAGAGTCAAACAATGAAAAATAGAGAAACTTTACCCTTTATGAACAGAAAACTAAGAGTCCTCTTTTTTTAAGTAGGCATAAAGAGAAAGTCACGATGCATTTGTTATGCGTATGAGCAAACAAAAGCTTAACAAAAGAATGACTAAAATTCACACTCCAGATATTTGACACCTTGGTCTTTTTGTAGCTTGTTTGAACTGTATGCAAAATTGTATGATCCTCATGCCGCTCGACATAATGTAGGTTCTGAAAGCATTTCTTATCTGCCTGCACAATTCATTTTAAAAACAAAAGTCTTGTTTTAGCAGAGTTGGTGAAAGACCAATCATCCAGTCCAAGGCATTGATCAAAATGAAAACACGCCTTTAAATGGAATGGTCAAATAATAAATAGACCCCTGTACCTTTTGAAGGCAATGGGAATAGCTGGATCTTTTGCTTTTGCGAAACCAACAGCTCCGTGATAGTTCCCACAAGCCAACAAAGCAGTATACTTGACAATTTGTCCCCCCTGTATCACATTTCAGCCATAAATTGTGAAATTGTTTATTCAAATTATAATTGAATTCAAAAGCATATCTGTAGAAATATACAAAGAATATGGACCTAACTTTTGCATATAATGTAGTTCCAGAAGTCCTTTTTTTTGGGGCACGAGCGGATCGTGTTTTCGACATGACAGTAGTGAGATATGAATTTTTTTCCAACACGTGCAAAGCTGTGAAAAGCAAAATGGCAGAAATTCATAACTGAGTTGAAAAGAATATATGTATATATACAAAGAATCTGGACCTAATTTTTGTATATAATGTACTTCAAGAAGTTATTATTTAACGGCATAAGTCGATCGCGATTTCGACATGACAGTAGAGATATATGGTTTTTTAGGCAGCGCTCGCAACTCGAACATTAAATACATACATTTAGAAATAAACAAATTTTATGAAGAAGAAAACATGCAGATTTGATACTTAACAAAAGGAGAATTAAAAACAACCTTGTAAGATAACAATAGATAGGGCAAATGTGTACTAACTCTCTTGCAATGTAAGAAGTACTGTTATAGCAAGTTATAGTAAAATGTATTTGCACCAGTTCATGATATAACAATTTTAAAGAATAAAAAACAGATTATATTTTTTTCCAAAAGTAAAACATACCTATTAAATATTTCAGGAATCATGGTAACAACTCTTTTCCCAATTGATTTGTCAAACTTTGCAAGAAAAGTATTACATAAACTTCAAAATCATACTTCATTACCTGTTTTGATGCAGCAAGCAAAGCTCCAATTCAATTGAATATGGTATTTCCGGCTTAAAGCGATCCGGCATTACCCACATTCGAACAACTCTAACTTTAAGGTTCCATTGCATTGAGTTGCCTGAAATTTGTTTGATATCATGAATTTGTGTCGCCATATTTGCAAAGTAAATTAATCAGAATGGTATATTGAGCAGATAAAATATGAAGTTGAAAATGTTTTGAGAATGTAAAGCACATAAATCCGATATATATACATGTGCAGATAAAATATGGTTTTTTGAATTGGAAGCCCATGTTTGGGAGGTAAATCAATGGTGGGATAATGACGAGGTTTTTGGAGCAGCACCAGTAAGGCTGTTTTTCGAAATTGCATTACATATACATTAAGGGATAATGCGACATTTTTGGGGCAGTAGCAGTAAGGCAAAACGTGGGAATTATCTGTGAGTGTGGGAATTATCTGACAAACACAAAATGCTTCATAATAGAAATCTCAAGTTCTTTTCGTTGCTCTTTATTCTTCTCAATAATTCAGAAGTGAGCAACAGTGGACCTCTTATCATCTCCTAGTCACTCATGCCCGTACTTACTTGTCTAGTTTGGCAAAATCAGATTTAAAACTCCTACTCACTTTTAGACTTGTGAACATACACCATAACATCACCATCCCTCTGTGAGTCACAACAATGAGCAAGTCCCTGTGATTCACAACAATGAAAGTTAAGCTCATGTATTTTCGCGTTAATTAGAAGCCTTCTGAAGTACTTTTTGTTGCATCAATATCTCAAATCAGACTGACTGTTTATGCAGCTTTATAATTTAGTCCAGCTTTATCTAAACATCTTTATGTGTAGGCCTGACTCTTTTTCTTGAGACAAACATGTGAATTATTTTTCCTAATGGGTGGCAATGAAAGCTGAACCAAGGACATCTACCTACTCTTATAGTACATATTGTATTTGTTGACTACCTCGTTTAAGAGCTTACGCTGTTAGAGAGGGGATATATTTACTTTTTACCATAGGTCTGAAACAGAATCAATAAAGTTTATTCATTCTTTCTTAAAAAGAGAAATGGAATAATCAGTGGGAAAGCCCCTGTCCAATTCAAAAAGTCATAAATGTTCCCTTTTAACAGAACTCTTTCATTTATCTAGATAGGATATAGGTAAACACTCATGAAGGAGAAAAAAGAAGCAAATTGAGCATAAACAAACTTTAGGAAATCAAACGTCCTAGAGTAACTACTAATTTCAGTAGTAGTGTAGTCGACTCATAGTTGGGAAAGGATTTCGGTAAATCTACGCTACAAAGCTAGATAGTGAAAGTCATGCATCTGAAAGTGATAAATATAAGTTTTATGAATATAAGTTTTATGAACAATCAATAAGAACCAAAATGCTACAACAGTTATGCTCTTATCATAAAAAAATAGTCGACAATTAGGAGGCTGCCACAAAAAAGATGAACGTAGCAACATCAACTTCAACAACTTTGTCATAATGCTGGATTAATGTGAGTTATATGCGATTGATATAGTTGCCCAACTGCTCGTTATTATATAGAATGCGACAACATTACTAAGTTTGGAAGTATGACAAAGTTTGATATGTTACCTTAGAATCCTGTAAAACCAATTCAATTGAATAAGGTATTTCCGGCTTAAAGCGATCCGGCATTACCCACATTCGAACGACTCTAACTTTAAGGTTCCATTGCATTGATTTGCCTGAAATTTGCTTGATATCATGAATTTGGGTCGCCATATTTGCAAAGTAAATTAACTCAGAATGGTATATTGAGCAGATAAAATATGAGGTTGAAAAGGTTCTGAAAATATAAAGCACATAAATCCGATATATATAGATGTGCAGAAAAAAAAAGTGGTTTTTTGAATTGGAAGCCCACGTTTGGGAGGTAAATAAATGGTGGGATAATGGCTACGTTTTTGGAAGCCCACATCCGGATTATCCCTTAAGGCAAAACGTGGGAGTTGCGGTTGTATGCATATCGTGGGAAACAGTTTTTTACGGAAAGCTCTCTAGTTGGAAGCCCACGTTTGGGAGTAAAGTGGGAAGCCAACGGTTGGGATCCTAGTTGGAAGCACATGTTTTGGATTTTCTGAATTTGGTAATTATTAGTTTTAAAACTTTTTTTTAGACATAATAAAAGCCGACGGTTGGGATCATTTTTGGAAGCAGACGTTTTGGATTTTTTTTATTTGGTAGTTATTAGTTTTAAATCTTTTTTTTAGACATAATAGTATTTTCAAATCCCAAAACTTTTGGAGCTTTGTCCTAAAGGAGTTCCACTTGGCTAATTGTTGTTGTGCCACTTGGCACAATAATATGGCTTTGCTTCTCCTATTCTATATAGATAGATTTCCAATGAGGGACAAAATAACCTCTTCTCAAATACTCCCATCAAACACTAACTAATCTAATAGTCTCCTACTTAGTTAGTGATTGATGTTGTTTATAAGATCTATGTTTATAGTAGGTATTCGATTTAAACCTACTACTTGTATAAACTATTCAAGACCTTGTCGAAATTGATGGTTAGATCAAGTTCTATTAAACCACAATTCCTATTTGACAAGAAGGAAAAGCTTTATACACATAAATCATACCAACTCCACGACTTGTTCACCGTGAGTTTTAGCACCTGATTATGGCCTTGTGCTACTTTCTGAATTCATAAACACTTATCAAGTTTTGTATTCCAAACTTTGATCTAAGCGGCACCATTTCTTGTGTTTTGCATAGGTGAAGATTTAACAAAGTCCTTAACACGGACTTATTTAGTTCTTAAACCGAACTCTTCTTCTTCTTCTTCATTAAGAGTATTTTTTGTACTCACCCTCCTTTTTATAGGTACTAATTTCCAATACCTGCTATCCATCACAACTATAACTTGTTATTAACTTTTAAACCTTTAATATTGTTAAACAATAAGAAAGGTAATGTTCTCGTTATTAGTGACAACTTAAAATTACCTTTGACCCATAGCACTTGTCGTGCTTATTATCATATCCCTCGCGAGTCCTTTAGTGAATGGGTCAGCAAGGTTGTCTTTAGACTTGATGTACACAACAGTAATAAATCCATCCAAAATTAGTTGTCTTATGTACTCATGTCTCAAAGCAATATGTCTAGATTTTTCATTGTATATTTTGCTAAATGCCTTCGACATAGTTGCTTCATTATCACAGTGCAAGAGAACAACTGGCATTGGTTGTGCCCACAACTCTATATCTAACAATAGATTTCTCAGCTATTCTGCCTCTCTTCCCGCAGCTGCTAAAGCAATAAACTCATATTCCATTGTGGAATGAGTAATACACGTCTATTTCTTAGAAGCCCATGAAATGTCTCCTCCACCTAAAATGAATATCCACCAAGACATTGACTTGTTATCACCAACTCTAATTATCCAACTAGCATCACTATATCCTTTTAATACTGAAGAAAATCTGTTATAATACAAGGCAAAAGTTTTTGTCCTTTTGAGATAACCAAGTATTCTCACTATACCTTTCCAGTGATCACCAATTGGATTATGAGTATATTTGAACAATTTACACACCGCAAAGGCAATATCTGGCCTAGTGCAGTGCATAATATGAATACACCACAACGGTACCCAATAGCCAGGCCTAACCTCGGTAGAGTACTGACGAGGTCAGGTCAAGACTCTACTGGAATAAATAAGAAAAAATGTACAATTGTATGGCGCTGTAGTAGATAGCAATGAAATTGAAACGACAATAACATATCAAGGTTAGCTACACAGAACTAAAGCAAATAATGCAACACGAAGAAAATAAGGAATGATATGCTAAGGAAACAAAACAACCAATGACAAGTGCAGCAATAGAGAAATACCAACAAGAGTCACTACTGAGGTACCGCCTTGCAGTCGCAAATCACAAGAATAATTCACAATCTTTCCTTAGATCACCGAGGGAGCCTTGCATTTAGTTTTGAAAATTATTTTTTTTCCGAAATAGCATCCCGCGTTTTAGCCCACCTTATCACACCGTGTGGCTTCTAGTAGTTCCCCTACTAGCCACGTGTATCAAGCCCACCTTATCTCACCGCATGCATTTCAACCCCAAAATCTTGTACCACCGCATGCGTATTAGTATCACAATGTATCACAAATCGCACCTCATGTGCCCAATATCACAACTCGCCAAATAAACCAACAATAACAGTATTTTCAGAATAAAGAGCCCATGGCTCAACCACAATGTGCACACGAGTCTCAACAATAACAACCAAAAGTGACTAACTCAACAAAATAGTATTTCACAACTTAACACTTTGACTTAACATGAATCACGGCCTTTATAACTCAATAACCAGTTTCATCAACAAGATATTTCAAGAATAACAAGTTCAAGTAAAGAATTCACGGTAAAATAATGAATAAGGAATAGAGAAAACAACAACAACTTCAACTAAATATGTAGGGCAATTAACAAGTAGGAAGACAAGTGAAGCATGTGAAGATAGCCTAGAAATGATGATGATAACATGTTAAGGTAACTCAGTTAAGGCATAAAAGAAATTTACATAGTTAGAACCGGTAATTTTCATATTTAGCCCGTGCACACACCCGTCACCTTGCGTACACGGCTTTCACACATCACAGTTATCACAATCAACATCAGTCCTAAAGGGAAATTCTCCTACACAAGGTTAGGCAAGAAACTTACCTCAAAACACGCTAACTCAATCCACTAGTAGGTCTTTCCCTCGATTATCCAACTCCGAACGGCTCGAATCTTGCCAAAACAACTTCATACCATAAATATAAGCTATAGGAAACTATTTCAAATCATAAAGTTACGATCTTTGCAAAGAAATAAAAAGTCAACTCGGGCTCACGTCTCGAAACCCGACCAAAATTACAAAATTCGAATACCTATTCGATAACGAGTCCAACCATACAAGAATTACTCAAATCCAACCTCAAATCACTTTTCAAATCCCCAAATTTTAGAGTAAGAAGTTTTCACAAATTTTCCTCAAATTTCCAACTCAAATCACTAATTAATTGATCAAATTACCAATAGATTCGTGTAATTTAACCAAAACCGAATTAGAATTTCTTACCCCTAATGTTTTCCTTGAAAATCTCCTGAAAAATCGCCACAAACCGAGCTCTCTAGGTCCAAAAATGGATTATGAAGCTCAAACCCTCGAAGACCCCTTTTGATTCTACATCTGCGGCCTTTTAATCGCACCTGCGATGCCGCACCTGCAAAAAAAACCACCGCAGGTGCGGTTCTCACTTAACTCCAGGGGTTCCGCTTATGCAGACAATGGCTCGCACCTGTGAGCCCGCTTCTGCGGCGAAACGACTGCATATGCCGTCCTGCCCAGCAAGCCTGGGACTTCCACAAAATGAACAAGCCAAAATTTGTTCCAAATTCAATCCGAATTACACCCAGGGCCCACGGGACCCTGTCTAAATTTATGAACAAGTTCCAAAACACATAGCGGACCTACTCAAGGCTAAAAATCACAGCAAACATGTCATGGCCCAAAATCCAACTAGTCGTGACGGCATCTAACCCAACCCGCTAGGTAAACCAACCAACAACTATCCAATTCCAATGAAATCAGTAAAACAATTAAATAGAGAAGTTAACTGAATCTTATACATTTCCCAAGAACTGGTAGTACAAATCATGAGCTTCTAAGAATAGAATTTACAAAGCCGATATGAAATAAATACATCTTCTGTTCGAAAAGTACATAAACAGAATTTTTATGAATCTAATGGTATCATGAACAAGAGGCAACTGCAACCAAAACGCATGTGCGTCTTCAAATCCAGCTCCCGTCGAACACAGAAATATCAGCAGTCAACATCTGCACGCAATGTGCAGAAGTGTAGTATGAGTACAACCGACCCCATATACTCAATAAGTAACAAACCTAACCTTAGGTTGAAAGTAGTGATGAGCTGGAACAGAGGTCGGGTCCAACACCAATAGCCAACAACAGCTCATAACAACGTAAAGCAAATAAATAAAGAAGTAGCTCAGAGATAAAATGCTTAGCTTTTTCATAGTTTTCTCGAAAAATAGTTCCGCTTTTCAAGTATAACAGTGAAAATCGAACTCCTTTACCGAAATCGTCGAAAATACAAGTAAGTTAGAAAATTGTGAGTTTTCCCAAAAGTCCTTTCAACAGTAAATATGATGTTTCATTTTCTCTCCAAATAGCAAGTGTAAAATACCTCTCGAAGCCCATATGTCAATATATGTGAGAGGTCTTGTATGACGTGATACCGTATAGCATGAGGAAAATACATCTCTATGTCTGTATGTCACGTGCATGTCAAATGCGATGCGACTCGGCGATAAAAACCATATGCATACTCTCAGAGTATCAGTTCACTTAGTCCTTCCAGATACTCAGTCCTCACAGCCACTCAGTCCTCGCAATCACTCAATCCTCCCAATCACTCGGCACTCGACACTCGGACTCTGTAGGTATATGCGCTCACTGGGGGTGTGTATAGACTCCGGAGGGGCTCCGTCAGCCCAAGCGCTATAATCCGCACGGACAACTCATGTGCTTCACGGACAACTCATGTGCTACAGTATCTATATCAGAATCCGCACGGACAACTCACGTGCTATAGTATTAATATCCTTACAATCAAGCCCTCGGCCTCACTCAGTCATCAATCTCTTCAGTCTCTCGGGCTCTCACTGTCATGAAATATCAACCTAAAAATAATGATGTGATGTATCAATAAATAGTAACATAGACTGAGATATGATATGCGCATGATTGCGTATGACTGAGTATGTAATGCAATGAAAGTAGATAATTCAATAACAAAAATGACCTCAGTGGGTCCCAACTGGATAAGTATGTAGCCTAGACATGGATTCTAGCATGGATCACAGCTCAATAGCTCAAGTACTTAGAAATTTCATGGTTACAAGTAAGATCAGGTAACTACACAGTACCACAGAAATAATGGAGTCACAATTCACACGGTGCACGCCCACACGCCCGTCACCTAGCTTCTGCGTCACCTCAATACCAATCACATATCATGTAATTCAGGGTTTCACACCCTCAGAACTAAGTTTAGAAGTGTTACTTACCTCGAACAAGCCGAAACTAATACCGAGCAAGCCAAGCGATGCTCCAAAAATGCCATCTCGCACGTACCGACCTTTGAACGGCTCAAAACTATCCAAAAGCAACTCAAATACATCAAATAATGCCAAAGGAAACAAACCCATCGATAAATGTTGAATCTTTAATGAAAAGCCCAAAATCATCCAAAAGTCCAACTCGGGACTGCACCTTGGAACCCGAAAAAACTCACAAAATCTGACAACCCATTCAATTACGAGTCCAACCATACTAGTTTCACTCAAATCCGACTCAGAGTTGATGTTCAAAACTCAAAAATTCGCTTTATGAAACTTTAGGCTAAAACCCCCAATTTCCTCTTTAAAATTCACAATCCACTTACCAAAAACGAAGATAGATTCACTAAATATAACCAAACACGAGTAGAGAACACTTACCCCAGTTTATATGGTGAAAATTGCTTCAAGAATCACCTCAATCCGAGCTTCATAGCTCCAAAAATGTAAAAATGGCCGAAACCCTCGAAATAGAATACTTTATACTTCTGCCCAGGCATCGTCGCATCTGCGACACACTTGGCCGCTTCTGCAGCGTCGCTTCTGCGACAAACGTTCCACTTCTGCGGAGAAGCACAGTAGAAATGGACCTCACACCTGCGGAAAAACATCCACTCCTGTGACATCGCAGGTGCGCCACAAGGACTCACATCTGTGCCAAAACCTGCTCCTGCGCTCAAATCTCGTATCCGCGCACACGCAGGTGCGTTACAAAAATACGCTTATGCGGTCTTCCTCGCCCAGCTCTCACCTCTCACCTGCGATGACACTGCCGTTTTTGCGGCTCCGCAACTATGCCCATGGCTCCGCAGGTGCGGTTACACCAGAACCTCTGCCACCAGCCTTAGCCAAAATTTCCAAAATGCTCCGAACCTCATCCGAAACTCACCCGAGCCACTCGGGACCCCGTCCAAACATACCAACAAGTCTGATAACATAATACGGACCTACTTGAGGCATCAAAACACTCATAACAACATCGAAACGATGAATAACACCTCAATTCAAAATCATTGAACTTTGAAACTTCAAACTTCCACAACCGATGCCGGAACCTATCAAATCACGTCCGATTGACCTCAATTTTGCACACAAGTCACATTTGACATTACGGACCTGCTCCAACTTCCGAAATTGGAATCCTACCCCGATATCAAAAAGTCCACTCCCGGTCAAACTTTCCAAAATTCCAACTTTCGCCATTTCAAGCCTAATTCTACTACGAACCTCCAAATCACGATCCGGACGTGCTCCTAAATCCAAAATCACCCAACGGAGCTAACGGGACCATCAAAACTCCAATACGAATTAAAATACTAAAAAGTCAAACTTGATCAACTCTTCCAATTTAACGCTTCCCAGCTGAGAATCATTCTTTCAAAGCAATTTGAATAACCTGAAAAACCAAAACCAACGATTCACATAAGTCATAATACATAGAATGATGCTACTCAAGACTTCAAATAGCCGAACGGGATGGAGATGCTCAAAACCACTGGTTGAGTCGTTACAAAACAACACCTATTCTACGAATCGCAACCCTATTTAAGCTTATGATACTATAAACTTCTGAATTCTAAAACTAATGCCGATTCACACCAAACCAACTCCAGTTGACTTCAAATTTTGTACAAAAGTCATAAATGATATGACAAACCTATTCTAACTTTCTGAATCGCAATCCAACCCCGATAGCAATAAATTCAACTCCCGGTCAAACTTTTCAAATCTTCGAAACCTTCAACTTTTGAACTTTCGCCAATTCACGCCGAAACGACCGATTGACCTCCTAATCAACATCTGGACATGCACCTAAGTCCAAAATCACCATACAGAGCTATTAGAACCGTCAAAACTCTATTTCAGAGTCGTCTACACAAAAGTCAAACTACGGTCTACTCTATCAATTTAAGACTTCAACTTAGGGACTATGTGTAAAATTTCACTCCAAAAAAAAAAAACAAACACCGCGGCAAGTTACATAACCATAATCTCACATAGAGGAGGCAATAAATAAGGGATCAGGTCTAAAATACTCAAAATCACCGGTCGGGTCATTACAATATGGGACGAAATAATTAGGCCTTGATTGTGTAGTCACTATCCTTAAGAAATTTAAGCCTCCCAATTTCGTTGCTGCAGGGGATTATGGCAGAATTCCTCCAGGATTCTACGAAGCCTCTGAAATTCGAGTATCAATAATTAACTCGAATTTTCACTAGAACAAACTTTGTGTATTGTAGATAGTAGAAAAAGTAAGAAGATGGAAAACTGTTATTTTTCTGATGATTTTCGTTTTGGAGAGGAATGGGGTATTTATAAACCCTTTTAGGTGTCTGTTAGAATTAACAGACTCAACCTTTGCAAACGAGCACCTTTTAAGTCATCCTTTTGAATTCAAAAGAAAACTGTTAAAAATATTTTTCTAAAATTTATTTAAAAAACATTTTTAATTTATTAATAAAATAATAGGTGACAAAAATATTAATTTCGGGCTACTTAATTGGCCCAAAGCTAATTGAAGTGCCCAAATACCCAATATTGACTATTAATAATATAGTCAAATTCCAATTTTCCTCCAAACATCCTCAAAAATATTCAAACTATATAAGACAAATAAGTGCTTTTAAACACTTCTTCCTTTTTTTTTCTTTCAATGAGGGACAAAACAACCTCTTCTCAAATACTTCCATCAAACACTAACTAATCTAACAATCTCCCACTTAGTTAGTGATTAGTGTTGTTTATAAGATTCATACATATAATAGGTATCTTTCGATTTAAACCTACTACTTGTATAAACTATTCAAGATCTTGTCGAAATTGATAGTTAGATTAAGTTCTATTAAACCACAATTCCTATATGACAAGACGGAAAAGCTTTATACACATAAATCGTACCAACTCCATAACTTGTTCACCGTGAGTTTTAGCACTCGATTATGGCCTTGTGCAACTTTCTGAATTCATAAACACTTATCAAGTTTTGTATTCCAAACTTTTATCTAAGCGGCACCATTTCTTGTGTTTGCATAGGTGAAGATTTAACAAAGTCCTTAACACGGACTTATTTAGTTCTTAAACCGAACTCTTCTTCTTCATTAAGAGTATTTGTTTGTACTCACCCTCCTTTTTATAGGTACTAATTTCCAGTAACTGTTATCCATCACAACTATAACTTGTTATTACCTTTTAAACCTTTAATATTGTTAAACAATAAGAAAGGTAATGTTCTCGTAACTAGTGACAAATTAAAATTACCTTAGACCCATAGCACTTGATGTGCTTATTATCATATCCCTCGCGAGTCCTTTAGTGAATGGGTCAGCAAGGTTGTCTTTAGACTTGATGTACACAACAGTAATAAATCTATCCAAAATTAGTTGTCTTAAGTACTCATGTCTCAAAGCAACATGTCTACATTTTCCATTGTATATTTTTCTAAATGCCTTTGACATAGTTGCTTCATTATCACAGTGCAAGAAAACAACTGGCATTGGTTGTGGCCACAACTCTATATCTAACAATAGATTTCTTAGCTATTCTGCCTCTCTCCCCGCAGCTGCTAAAGCAATAAACTCATATTCCATTGTGGAATGAGTAATACACATCTATTTCTTAGAAGCCCATGAAATTGCTCCTCCACCTAAAGTGAATATCCACCAAGACGTTGACTTGTTATCACCAACACTAGTTATCCAACTAGCATCACAATATCCTTCTAATATCGAAGGAAAACTGTTATAATACAAGGCGAAAGTTTTTGTCCTTTTCGGGTATTCTTACTATACCTTTCCAGTGATCACTACTTGGATTATGAGTATATCTTGACAATTTACAAACCGCAAAAGAAATATCTGGCTTAGTGCAGTGCATAATATACATTAAACTACCAATTGCACTAGCATTGTCACGATCCAGTTCTCACTATAGGTTGTAATGGCGCCCAACATCGCCGTTAGGAAAGCTAACAGTAAACTATCAATTCTAATATTCATTTTATTATTATTAAAATCATAAGTTTTATTAAGTAAAGAATTCAATGCATTTAAAAATCGTGAATAATTAAAATATTAGTAAGATGAAAATATCATGCGAACCATAAACAACCATTGGAGTATCCCAAAACCTGGTGTCACAGGTGCATGAACGTCTACTAAAGAATGCCATAATAATAATACAACATATGTATATAAAATAGAAAGGATAAAGTAAATAATTAAGATGAAGACTCTGTGTGCTGTGACACATAGCATGAAATGAAGCGTACCATAAAGTCTCCTCAATAACTGTTAAGCACCAACGTGACCATCAAATGAACCTGTCAGATCCCGCATATTTAGTGCAGAAGTGTAGCATGAGTACGTAAATCAACGCGTACCTAGTAAGTATCTAGCCTAACCCTGGAGAAGTAATGACGAGGGGTCGACATCGACACTTACTAGTGGTCCAATAAAAAAAATGCAGGGATCATAAAGAGGCATGAAATACAACAAGATCAATAGAATAAGGAACAATAGATAACAAAATCCTTCAACAAATATTATCAGCTAAATGCCCCCAAAGACCATATGCCATCTCAGCAAATAGGAACCATCAACTAAGTATCCGATCTCAGGTAATAAAGAGAATATTATGTAATTTCCAGATTTAGTTAAGCGGGTAATCCCGTGGATATTCAAACTCTTAGCGATTTTTACGCACGAATTATTCTGAGGTGTTCGGCCCGATCCATATAGTCGTGTATATAAACTACCGAGGTCGTACAAGCCGATCAATGGATGCATTTCATATAAATACATATACTACCGAGGCATTTGACACGATCCACAAGAAAGGAAGAAACTTAACAAATTGAGAGTCACGTGCTTACAACACATGTACATGAGCATAAAGTAAACATGACTTTTACCGTTTATTAAATATCTCTCCCAACAACTCAAGGCGATAAAGCTCGGCCTAATATATTCCCAAGTTGATTTCAATTATAAAATCACTTAACAAAGCTAGAAAAATAAGTTCAAATAATTCAAATATTACATGATAAAGTCCTAAGTCTACCTGGACATAAACATGATTTTAGCTTCGTACGGACTCTCGTCACCTCGTGCGTATGTGGTGTCGCGCCCCCCTTTTCCTTTCCTCGTGGAGGGAATCGGGTTTATGACATTTTTGGTTGAGATAACTCGTTCCTTTTGGGAAAGGGGTTTGCATTTTTTGAAGAGTCGCCACCTAACGATTTAAGGTGCATTAGGGCACCTATAAGGTTCATCTATAACTGTGTTTGGTAACCAGAGATAGGGTAAGGGCTTGAAATTATCCTAAGGGGAAGGTGTTAGGCACCCATCCACTAGTGTGTTTCCCGGCCAGACAGTTTTTGTGAATTTGTACAATTAGCAAATAAGCAAGTATGGCTCAAATAGTAGGGGATTTAAGTGTAAACACACAAGTGTAAGAAAACAACTAATGAAAAAGCTAGGTTTTGAAAAGGATTACAAGTTAAGCATATTTGCGAATATAAAGGGGTGTCAAAGGTTTGTTTATAATATGGATCACATCAATGCAATACCCGGTATGACACTCCTCAAAGAGGGGCTACGCGTGGTATTAATGCACCGGTCATCATATCCATATCTACCCTTTCCCGCCCCGTGAAGATAAGTAAAGCGAGGGTTGGTCTCGTCCCTTATTGCATGTTGTTACCCGTCCCTTCCTATCAGTCCCGGAGGAATTTAGGACTCCTATCCTATAAGAAGGAGGTTCTAGGCAGACCCTCAGGTTTAAAGGCAAAATACTAAGGCGACATACAATAACAAGTAGGACTTCAATTAAGGGGAGCATGGAAGACAAACGAAGGGCTTAAATACTCCTCCACAGGTAATGCACATGGACAACATGACTCATACATAACTAGGTCCATATTCAGATCCTGACAAGGTTTTAAAAGTGATAACAACAGAACCAGATCTATTACATGACTCAGAAAAGAGGTCCAAATCAGGCTTGCCTACTGATTTTAACAGTTGATAATTAAACACTGATCGCAGAGATGGTTCTGGTTTTATATAAAAATTGAATACCCAAGGTTTGCCTAGGCGTAAAATAATATGCAGCAGTCATTCAGAATTATTAAAAGACAGTTTGGAAATTATTTTACCCTAAGAGCATGTTGTTCTAATTGATACGAATGCAGAGATTATTACCAGTTATTTTAAATAGGATAATCAAATGTGAAGCTGTTTTTACATCTTTTATAACCAGCAGTTTACACTAACTGTGAATGCGAGTACGGATAAGATCCTAAAACATGGTATCTAAGATGCATGTATAAAACTCATGATGCAGAATTCCTAGAGCAGGATTTCTAAATGCATATGGCAGGATTGCAGAATTTCGTAAGAGCAGGATTTCTAAATGCACATGGCAGCGTAGGACGTAATAGTAAAGTGTTAATTATTAGCAGATTTTAACACATGATCTTGTAAGGATGCACATGCTGAAACAATAAACATGAGACCTAAGAGCATGATTTTCTAATGCATGTATGAACCCTAAGCATGGTTTCTATTGCTCAATTAGGAACATAAACCTAATAATATGTTTTCTACCCTTAACAACTATAGCGTGCATATTTACCCTATCTCTTTTCACTAGCCAACCCCAATACTTGTTTACAACAAGTTATTACAGACCAACATTGAAATGAATTACATAAGTAGCAATGAAAATAAGAAGTTACACTATAGGAAGCCTGATTAGGACTTCCTCTCTGAGTTATGTAATCAATCACCTCAAGTGCCAAGATTGTTTCATAGCTTTTCCTCATATGTAAGTGTGTCAGAGTTCCCTAAGGACCTCAAGGGATCCCGGGCAGTGCTCACACGCAGATTTCATAGCCAAGACAGAGTAGCAGTGTGGAAAGGCCAGCTTTCATGTGTCCAAGTTCAGAGGGAGCTCAAGGGTCCCAAGGCAAGGCTCACACAAAAGGGGCAGAACCTAGTGTTCTAGGAGTATAGTGAAAGTTTAGGACACATATTTGAAAAGAGTTTTTTTTGAAAAAAAAAAAACTGGACTGACAGGTCCCTTTTGAAAGCATTCAGTAACAGAAATGGTTGAAAGCAGTTGCATTAGTAAGACAGAGTCCAAACATTTCAGGGTAAGACCACACATAGCAAGTGAATGAATTCAGTAATCACACTTGGGGTGAAAGGGGATTGGGGATACATATATATTTACTACAGACACCTAAACTCAGCAGAATATTAGGACTGGTAGGGACATGCTCAGAGATAGTTGGTCACTAGCATAATCACAAACCAGTCATGAAACACATAGAAGAGGGATAAGGGATTTGGGATTCACAAAATGGTAAGTGCACAGTAGGTAAAAGAATACAATCGTCCAGGCATGCTTGAATCACATGAATTTAAAGGGAGGGGAATCACATCAACATGTTTAGATACAACAGGACCATAAGTAAAAGCAGGCCAGAAATAAAAGAAACTGAAGCGGAAATAGAAACATGTTGTTGTTGAGGCTTTAAATTAAACTAGGACATACCAGTGAAGGTAGAGGTAAACAAAGTGAAAGAACCGAGGTTTGCAGATGATTAGCCTTGGCTTGCAGCCGGCCAATAGTAATAGAAGAACACAGAATTTTCTGTAAATAAGAGAGGGGTTTTTTGAAAGCCAAGTTCGTGTTTTGTTAATGAAAGACTTAGGATATTTATAGCTTTGAAAATAGGTAAAAAATAAGGTAACAAGTAAATGTTTAGCACAATCATGGAAGTAATCACAATTAGAATCCAATTAATACAAGTACTTCCTTTAATCAAGGAATTACAGCTTAAACAGATACTAACAGGGATAACTAAGGAAAGAAAATCAGTTGAGAAAAAGATTGGATTTTACCATATAAGGGGTAGTAAAAGTATAGAGCATATGATTGAGTCTAAGTACAGAATACACTAATTTGAGGAAAGGATTCAGCAAGAATGAAGCACCACAGCAAATAAGGGAATGGAATCAATCAACTTAAACAAACGAGTAAAATTTTAGGGGTTCATAAGAAAACCTTGCAATTAAACCGTAATTTAAGGAAATCAGGATCAATTAAGAGGGAGTCATGATTTTTCACTTCAACATATAAATAGAGAAGAATGAACAGGCATATCAGACATGCAAGGTCAGCCATATCGATAGAGGAATAAACTAGATGAACACAATCATACAGAAGTGACACGAGTAGGCTAAGGAATCAGTAGCAAAAAGGAACCTATTCGAAGCATGGTTGTCAACAGAGACTTTAACAAAGTCAAGTAGTTACAGCTAACACATAGAACCAGAGTGGAGAAACCAATCTAACACACAGAAACAGGTAAAGAAGGTCTTTAATGCTCACAGTAACAAGTGAAGGAAATCTTTAAGAAATTAGGGTTTTAACAGAGTTGAGTTAAAAAGTGGTAAGAACTTAGAGTCAGTCAAGAGAAACAAAGAAAAAGGTCTCACCATAAAAAAATCAATCGAAACGGGTATACATACAAATCATATAAGCAAAGATAGTTCCAGAACCCCGGATAAAAACCAAAATAATTAGGGTTTTCAACGTGACGAATCAGGTAGAAGAAAAACATATATAAACCGTTTAAACATAGTAGAATCATATGATAGTACTGAAACTCAGAGGAGAAATCATTTAAAAGAGGTTAAGAAACCCTAGTCTTGAAGACGAAGAGTCATTTTGGAAAAATCGGGAAAAACCTTTGAGGAAAACACTTAAAAGCTCATAATATACACAGATCTAAAACGGATCTAAAAGAAATCGGAAAATCTTTAAAGTTAGGGTTTCGGAGAACCTAGAGAAGGTGAGAAAACCTTGAAAAGTTACCGGTTTTAGCCGGAAAAGTCATAGATCTTACTCGAACGGCCATGGATGGCCGGAAAACGGCTTGAGAAACCATGGGAGGCGAGTGAACCGCCTCTGGTTAACTTGAAGGCCTCAAAACGATGACACATGTTCAAGAGGGAGCCATAAGGCTGGTAGGTGGCGAGGCCACCATGGATTCAGGCATGGAGATGACCGGAGAAGGTGGATGAGGTTCATCGGAGAGGAGGGGAGGGGAGAAGGTTCTAGAGAGAACCAGAGATAGAGAGATAGATGAGAGACCGGTTGAGAGAGAATGAGAGGGGGAA
>NW_017672018.1:58706-99674 GCF_001879085.1 Nicotiana attenuata
AAACTGCGTTCATTCTCTCTTCGTCTATAAGGGCTAGTTGCTCATAACGACTTTTTACCCACTCTGCGTCGTCGAGCTCAGCTTCTTGTATGATCCTTAGGGAAGGAATTTCCACCTCAGCGGGAATGACAGCCTCTGTACCGTAAACCAGCATGTAAGGGGTTGCCCCGATTGATGTGCGGACTGTGGAGCGATACCCCAGTAGAGCAAACGATAACTTCTCGTGCCACTGTCTGTGCTTCTCTATCATTTTCCTCAATATTTTCTTGATATTCTTGTTGGCGGCTTCTACAGCTCCATTCATCTGAGGTATGTAGGCTGTGGAATTCTTGTATTTGATCTTGAAGGTTTCGCACATAGCTTTCATCAAGTCGGTGTTGAGGTTGGAGCCATTATCAGTAATGATTGACTCTGGAATTTCGAATCGACAAACAATGCGGTCGCGGACAAAGTCTGCCACGACTTTCTTAGTCACTGCTTTGTAAGATGCTGCTTCGACCCATTTGTGAGCCACAGTAGACGTACTCAGACCAGTCATGTCATCATACGACCATGCGAATATGTCCTCATACTCCTTTAGAAATTCTGTGTATTCTTTCTTCTCTGATGGCGATAGGTGAATGCTGATTCGTGTTTGTTTGACGTTTTCGGCATCTCCCAGGCTGACAATTTCGGTCTCGTCCAGGTTGGACTTTGGTCTACTCTGAAAATTCTCAACTTCCTTGACAATCTCGTCAGGTATGTCATCTTCCTCTGAATTAATGTCCGTTTGTTGCGTTGTCTCATTGCATGTCACAGTCATTGGTTCATCAAGATAAGTAATAGTGATGCTGTATTTGTAAAGGAAGGAGGAAAACGATAGCAATAAATATTAATTCATAAGAAAAATCAAACATGCTTTTGATAGATTGAATAATTGTTTTGAACATTGAAGGTCTTATTGTGGAGATTGAAAAATCCGAAAAGAAAATCAATTAGTAAATAAACAGTGAATAGTGCTTGTTTTAGCCTTGCTACCCCGAGGCTCGTTGGGCTTTGGTTGTCCTGATGGTCCAATTCTGGAGATATGCCCCTCTGCTCACAGCCTGTATGGAAGGGCCTTCCTCCCCCTCCTCCTCGAGAATAACACAACAGCCCATATCACTGTCCTCTAGCAATAAGTTCTTCACTGCTGCAAGTGCTTCTTCTTCATCTGACCCATAAATAATGTCGGCCTGTTGGAAAGTCTGCTCCAGATGCGGTATTGGTTGCTCTAATGGGTAGTAAGTACCGCGCCATGGTGGCGACCAGCTATTGAATTCTTCCTAGGTGTATTCATATCCCAAACCGAAGGTAGTGCCATGTTTCTTGAGTTTTATGGGTTTAGAGATCCCTTGGAGGTTCTTGCTGAGCCCTTTGCCAGGTTCGTACCCACTCCAACTCAGTATACCTTCGATTTTGCAATCCCATCATTTGTCTTTGTCGATAGCATTGACCCGTTTAATGTGGTGGTAAGCTTCTCTACCCAGCTTCCTTCTTCCCTCGATCGTCGGAATAGTCTGGCGACTGTATATAGGGTTGCTACCGTCGCCGTGAATGATCACTTCTTGGTGATTCCATTTGAACTTTACTGCCTGATGCAGCATTGACGCTACGGCCCCAGCAGCATGGATCTATAGCCATCCCAGCAGCAAGTTGTAAGACGCTGGTACATTTATTACCTGGAAATCGACCTCGAACCAGGTTGGTCCCATCTGCAGGCATAGACTAATCTCACCAATGGTGGACCTATGAGAACCATCAAAAGATTTCACATTGATTGCTCCATCCTTTATCTCATGCAGCCCTTTACCCAACTTTTTGAGCGTTATCAGCGGACAAATGTTAAGACTGGACTCTCCATCGATCAGGATTCTGGTGATGAGATAATCTTCGCATTGCACGATGATGTGCAGTGCTTTGTTGTGTCCCAGCCCTTTAGGTAGCAGCGCGTCCTCATGGAAGGTGATCTTATGGCTTTCCGGTACTTGTCCTACCATATTAGCTATTTCCCCGCTAGTGATGTTATTCGATACGTATGCTTCATTCAGTACCTTCAACAAAGCATTCATGTGCATCTCAAAATTCTGCAGCAAAGAGAGAATGGATATTTGTGCTGGCGTCTTGTTCAGCTGGTCGATGATCGAATATTCCTTGGCCTGTACTTTCCTCCAAAGGTCGTCCGGACCTGTCTCAATGAGGGGTGGCCGATTGGAGGCTTGCTTGCTCGACTCAGCTAGATTTTCAGGGGTATAGACTCTACCAGCTCTTGTCATACCCTGTGCTGCGACGGTTTCTTCAGTCTTGACCTTGCCCTTCCTTCTCGCCTCGGCTGCATAGTCCCGGGTAATAGCATTTTTATAGAACTGGGATCGATGCGGCTATCCTTACTTCGAATGGAACATGTTCCTTGGGTGGAAAGACTGCAACCTCAAATGGTGCGGGTGCATTTGCCGGAGATACGAATTCAACCTCAATTGGTACTGGTGTCTTTGCGGGTGGCGCTGCTTCGAACTCAAGAGGTATAGACATATTCACCTCAGTGTCCTCAGACGGTTGGCTCTGGACTATGATTGGATTGAGAGTAATTGCCGGTTTCTTTGGGTTATCACCTTTTGCGATCAACCTGATTGATCCCTCAGGATCCCAGTCATCTTCTACTTCAATCATGTGGATACCTCCACCCTTATGGTCTGGCAGAGGATCATTGCGGACGTTTGGAGCGGGTTCCTTTGCCACAATGATCTTGTTATCAATCAAAGACTGTATCTTGTCTTTCTAAGAGCGGCATTCATCGATGGTGTGCCATTTCATGCCGGAGTGGTATGCACATGACTTGTTTGGGTTAACCTATCGAGAAGGATTCTCAGGGGTTGCAGCAGGGATGGGGGTGACATAACCAACAACTTTGAGCTTCTCATACAGCTAGTCGATGGGTTCAGCGGTGCTCTTATATTGTTTTGGAGGTTTGCGATCAAAATTAGGTCGAGGTCTAGGGAAGTTTTGGCGTGCAGGGGGTGATTGATAATGGGATAGTTGAGAATTATAAGTGTGGTAGACATGAGCGGGTTGGGAGTATCTTGGTGAAGTAGGTTGATATGTAGGAGGTGGAGATGATTGATAAGTTGGTGGCAGAGCTTGGTACGAGGGTGAGGGTGCTTGGTAATTTAGGGTTGGCTGGTATGTGAGTGGAGGTGTTGGGTAAGTTTTGTATTTGAGGGGTGACTTGGTCCTTTGTGCAACCATCACGGCCCCTACGCCCCTTTTCTTGGACAGACCACCGGACTGTAAAGCCTTATTTGTAGCTTGCAAGGCTTCGAAATTTGTGACCATACCACTTTTAATACCCTCTTCAATTCTTTCACCTAACTTGATTATGTCGGAGAACTTGTGGCTCTCAATCATCATCAACCGGTCATAGTACTGCAGGTCCTGAGCCCGGACAAAGAACTGCTTCATTTGCTCCTCTTCTAAGGCGGGTCTGACCTTAGCAGCTTCGGACCTCCAGCGAGTAGCATACTCGCGAAATGTCTCCGTGGGCTTCTTCTTCAAATTCTGGATATAGAACACGTTTGGTGCATTCTCTATATTAAATTTGAATCTGTCCATAAATTCAGATTTCATGCTCACCCAGCTTGACCACTTCTTGGGATCTTGGCTGATGTACCAAGACAATGCATCTCCTTGCAAACTCCTCATGAACAGCTTCATGCGGATCATTTCATCATTCCCTACTCCAACCAGCTTGTCGCAATAAGTCCTCAGATGGACCCTTGGATCACCCGTGCCATCAAACATTTTGAACTTAGGAGGTTTGTACCCCTCAGGCAGTTTGACATCAGGCTGTATGCAAAGGTCTTCATAGTTCAGCCCCTCGATTCCTTTGCTTCCCTCGACGCCCTGAATCCGGCTGGTCAGTTTCTTAAGTTCCTCGACCAAGTTTCTGATAAGCAGATCCTTTTCATCAGACTCAGGTGTGCAAGATATAGGTTAGGTGGAGTGTGACATGGTAACCACGTAGAGAGGATTATTATGGTGGCCTGGTGTATGGGCGTGAAAATGGTCGTTTGCGGAGTTCTGAGGTTCTAGGATGAGTAGTGGAGTGTTGTTTGGGGTATGGCAGGTGTTACATTGGTTCTTTGGTGGAGCAGCGCGATGGTGAGGTGCAAGATGATTCTGCTGTTTTGGGATATTTTAAGGAGGTGTAGGGTTTTGAATGTTGGGGAAGTTGATGTCTGGGGTGTTGAGGGAAAATGACAGGTTTGCTAGATTTCGAACCTGATCGAGCTCTTCCTGGAATTTCAACAGTTTCTGTTCAAGCTGTGACACATTCTCATTAGGAACCCGAATACCATGGCCATCAGTGGCCTCTACCCGTTCAGCTGTGTTCTCTTTCCTGGTGTTATTCAAATCTTCCATTTTGTTCTTGCCTTTGTTCTTGCCTTTAGAGGGACTAAGAGGAGGAGTGGGTGGAGGGCCCCTGGATCTTGTGAAATAAGATGATGATTCCAGAGTGCACGAACTAACCTTTGGGGAGGGGAATAATAAAATAAAATAAAAACAAAAAAAAAATAAAAGGTAATCAAGTTAGTGAGGATTACAAAAAGTATTTGCAATATTTAAACACATAGTGCGGAATGTAAAGCGTGTCCTAATTTGGGAACCTCTTTGTGCCCGAGGTAGGCCCGACAAATAGACTTGGACAACTTTTAATGCTAAATGCCTCATTTCATAATGTAAGAACAGACGAATCCCAAAACGATACTGAAATAGTAATAAAAATGAGTTACTATTGGCATTTGGCCTTATTACATCTTAAGAAAAAGCAAGAATAAATCTAGCTTATTTGGTCCCAGAAGGACCTTCCTCAGGTTGAATATTCTCGTTGATCAAATCCTACAGCTCGCGTAGGCTCATTAGTAAGAACGCCTTCGCCAGATGTCCTTCTTCGTTTCTTTCAGCGCTCTGGCAGTCATTGACTCTTTTCCTCACTTTTCCTTCCAATTCTAACAGGCTGCATTCCAAATAATCTAGCTTTTCGCTGGCCTTGACGGCCCTTTCTTTCCATTCATTGATCTGATCATCCGATGGGAGATTCCTCCACTAGTCTAGCAAAAGTGTGGGTGTGTTAACCATTCCGAAGCTGGGGACCTCGTAGCTCATTCTCTGCAAAAAAAAGGGTTAGATCTTACCCCCACCAGACTCGACTATTTACACATTTATGATCAGCATATCAGCATTTAGTTCTCCAAATTAATGCACAGAACGTGGTGATGTCCGTTTGGGTTTAGGGAAACCCAGTGGACCTTTGGACAAGGCTATCTTAAAGGATCATTATGTGGACAACATAACTGACCCGACTAGGTTTGACCATGATGCATGCACAATTTAAACAAAGTAAGGTTTGTATGGGGTTTTAGACTGGCACCCTTGAGCGGAAAACTCAAGGGGGAAGGCACGGAAATGTCGACTGCACCGCTGATCGACTAGTTTTACCGCAAATAAGCCTTTCTGAATTTAGGGGGTTAATGATATAGGAAGGGCGCAACCACTCATCAAGCGTTGCTATAGTATTTTGTTTGGCATGAGTGGAGTATGATGTTGAGCATGATTATGCAAAAAAAAATTAAAAGCATGTTGACATGTATTTCCACGTTAAGAAAGCGATAAATACAGCAGTTTCATAATTTAAACCAGCAGTTAAAGGAAAGAAACAAGGAAGATATGTCAGTTTTGCTTTTGAAGAAGAAATTAAATGCTTAAAGAAATTAAACAAGCAATTACACATAGGAGTGGGTACAAATTCACAAAAATGGTATGAAATGGTAAAAGCCTAAAGGTCCCCAGCGGAGTCGCCATGCTGTCGCACCCCCTTTTTCCTTTCCTCGCGGAGGGAATCGGGTTTATGACATTTTTGGTTGAGCCAACTCATTCCTTTTAGGAAAGGGGTTTGTATTTTTTGAAGAGTCGCCAATAACGATTTAAGGTGCGTTAGGGCACCTATAAGGTTCATCTATAACTGCGTTTGGTAACCGGAGATAGGGTAAGGGCTTGAAATTATCCTAAGAGGAAGGTGTTAGGCACCCTTAAGATCCACTAGTGTGGTTCCCGGCCAGACAGTTTTTGTGAATTTGTATAATTAGCAAATAAGCAAGTATGACTCAAATAGTAGGGGCTTTAAGTTTAAAGACACAAGTGTAAGAAAATAACTAATGAAAAAGCTAGGTTTTGAAAAGGATTACAAGTTAAGCATATTCTGAATATAAAGGGGTGTCCTAGGTTTGTTTATAATATGGATCACATCAATGCAATACCCGGTATGACACTCCTCAAAGAGGGGCTATGCGTGGTATTAATGCACCGGTCATCATATCCATATCTACACTTTCCCGCCCCGTGAAGGTAAGTAAAGCGAGGGTTGGTCTCGTCCCTTACTGCATGCTGTTACTCGTCCCTTCCTATCAGTACCGGAGGAATTTAGGACTCCTATCCTACAAGGAGGTTCTAGGAAGACCCTCAGGTTTAAAGGCAAAATACAAAGGCGACATATAATAACAAGTAGGACTTCAATTAAGGGGAGCATGGAAGACACACGAAAGGCTCAAATACACCTCCACAGGTAATGCACATAGACAGCATGACTCATAGACAATTAGGTCCACATTCATATCCAAACAAGGTTTTAAAAGTGATAACAACAGAACTAGATCTATTACATGACTCAGAAAAGAAGTCTGAATCAGGTTTGCCTATTGATTTTAACAGTTGATAATTAAACACTGATCGCAGAGACGGTTCTGGTTTTATTTAAATATTGATTACCCAAGGTTTGCCTAGGCGTAAAATAGTATGCAGCAGTTATTCAGAATTATTAAAAGACAGTTTGGAAATTATTTTACCCCAAGAACATGTTGTTCTAATTGATACGAATGCAGAGATTATTACCAGTTATTTTAAATAGGATAATCAATTGTGAAGCTGTTTTTACCTCTTTTATAACCAGCAGTTTACACTAAGTATGAATGCGAGTACGGAGAAGATCCTAAAATATGGTATCTAAGATGCATGTATAAAACTCATGATGCAGAATTCCTAGAGCAGGATTTCTAAATGCATATGGCAGGATTGCAGAATTTCCTAAGAGCGGGATTTCTAAATGCACATGGCAGCGTATGACGTAATAGTAAAGTGTTAATTATTAGCAGATTTTAACACATGATCTTGTAAGGATGCACATGCTGAAACAATAAACATGAGACCTAAGAGCATGATTTTCTAATGCATGTATGAACCCTAAGCATGGTTTCTATTGCGCAATTAGGAACATAAACCTAATAACATGTTTTCTACCCTTAACAACTATAGCGTGCATATTTACCCTATCTCTTTTCACTAGCCAACCCCAATACTTATTTATAACAAGTTATTACAGACCAACATTGAAATGAATTACATAAGTAGCAATGAAAATAAGAAGTTACACTATAGGAAGCCTGATTAGGACTTCCTCTCTGAGTTATGTAATCAATCACCTCAAGTGCCAAGATTGTTTCATAGCTTTTCCTCATATGTAGGTGTGTAAGAGTTCCCTAAGGACCTCAAGGGATCCGGGCAGTGCTCACACGCAGATTTCATAGCCAAGACAGAGTAAGTGCAGTGTGGAAAGGCCAGCTTTCATGTGTCCAAGTTCAGAGGGAGCTCAAGGGTCCTAAGGCAAGGCTCACACAAAAGGGGCAGAACCTAGTGTTCTAGGAGTATAGTGAAAGTGCAGGACACATATTTGAAAAGAGTTTGTTTTAAAAAAAAACTAGACTGACAGGTCCCTTTTGAAAGCATTCAGTAACAGAAATGGTTGAAAGGAGTTGCATTAGTGTTGCGGCCAAACGCACACGCAAGTATACGCGGTCGTCAAGTAATAAAGTGACTAAAAGTCGGATGTCGATCCCACGAGGACTTGTGATTAACTATTAACTAAATTAGAATATCCTAATTATCTAAACAAGAATTAAACCTAGTAGTATTTGGTTCTAAACTAATTAAATAAAGAATAAAAATAATGAACTTTTAACAGAGAGAAAGAGCAGATTTTTATGATATCATTGTAATGAAAACGATCTAGGGTTATGGGCTATCTAACATTCCTATTGTATTCTTCAATTGAATTGACTAACTAATTTACCGAGTTTATTGGCTGACAGGGTTAATATTGCTCATAAGAATCTATCGAGTTCTTACTCGCCTATTCAAGCTAACCTAACGCCTATATGTCTATGGAGTTAGAATCAACAAGAACGCATTTATAATTCCAGTATTTCAACCAAGCAAGACAATTAGGTATATGTCTATCCTAATTGCAAATCCGTTCCCCGATGCCCAGGTTCAAGAACTTGTTCTACTCAATCCTATATGCAATCTAGAGTTCCCACTTTCGAGTTCAATTCAAGATTCGTAGATAGTATTCAATTGGTGATCAAGCAATCAAATAATTTAGTGCAGGATTAAATAAATAAACCAATATGATAAACTAAGAAATCAAAATCAATATCCGAATAACAATAGTCATGAAAGAACCACAACCCTAGAACGTGAAGTTTAGCTCCACATAGACATGGTAGCAAAACAAGAAATCATACAAAGAAACATAAAAATTACTAAGTTGGTGGAAGAAAAGATGAAACCCGGCCTCCACGGCGGCTCTGTGCTTGTGTTTTCCTCTCAAAAACGTCCTCCTCCTCTCTTGCCTCTATGTTTCTTGCACTAAGCTATGAAAACCTTCATATTTTACTCCTTGGGTGAGCTTGACTTTATATAGGTTAAGTGAAAATTCCTCCAGATTTCCGATTTTGCCCCTAACAAACCTTTTCCGGAACTGGGACTAGCGCGAACGCGCTAGTGTTCGCGCTAGTAGCCCGACATTCTGCCTCCCACTTCTGAACTAGCGCGATCGCGCTAGACCTCGCGCTAGAGACCTGCAACTTTTATACTTAGCCGAATTTTTAACCCATTTTTCATATTCTCTCAAACATAAACACAATTAGGCAATTTTTCAAGGATTTCTTCTTCTCCAAATCAATTGTAAGTCGTTTTAACTAACTTTCTTCTATTCTTAACATCTTTTAACATGATTTCAACTTCAAATCAATGATTTTCATGGGGGAAATTGGGTGTTTTGGGTAGAACCTAGGTTTTTCAAAAATTGGGGATTTGGACCTCGATTTGAAGTCCGATTTCAAAATAAATTATTTATTTGAGTTCGTGGGGGAATGGGTGATCGGGTTTTGGTTCGAACCTCGGGTTTTGACCATGTGGGCCCGGGGGCAATTTTTGACTTTTTGGGCAAAACTTTGGAAAACTCATTTTTATGCACTCAAATTGATTCATTTGGCGTTTATTGATGTAATTAAGTAACTTGTGACTAGATACGAGCGAATTGGTGGTGGAATCAAGGGGTAAAGCTATAATTGAATCATGAATTGTGTTCGTGGCATTGAGGTAAGTGTTTGGTCTAACCTTAGCTTGAGGATTAGGAGTTGTGTCTATTTGCTACGTGTTAATTGTGGAGTACGACGTATAAGCATGGTGACGAGTATCTATACGTCGGTGTCAAGCATGCCCGTGAGTCTTGTGTTATAAATTTTTATGACTCCATTGTGGTTTATTGTGCCTCACATGTTATTATCATCATTGTTCCCTTGTCGGGATGTTTGTTTGATATTATTGTTCCCTTGCCAGGATATTATTGTGATATCATTGTTCCATTGCCGGGATGTTTATTTGATATTATTGTTCCCCTGCCGGGATATTGTTGAGATATCATTGTTCCCTTGCCGGGATGTTTGTTTTGATATTATTGCTCCCTTGACGGGATATTGTTGAAATATTAATGTCCCCTTGCCGGGAAGTTCTTATATTGCTCTTGTTCCCTTGCCGGGATTCTTTGTGATTATTGTTGGTTTGTAAATGGGAGCGGGTGGTACGCCTACCACAAGATAATTGAAATGGGAGCGGGTGGTATGCCTACCACAAGATAACTGAAATGGGAGCGGGTGGTATGCCTACCACAAGATAATTAAAATGGGAGTGGGTGGTACGCCTACCACAAGATAACTGAAATGGGAGCGGGTGGTAGTCCTACCACAAGATAATTGAAATGGAAGCGGGTGGTACGCCTACCACAAGCTAATTGAAATAGGAGTGGGTGGTACGCCTACCACAAGATAAATGAAATGGGAGCGGGTGGCACGCCTGTCACGAGATAAATAAAATGGGAGCGGGTGGCACGCCTGCCACGAGAGACATGAAACGGGAGCGGGTGGCACGCCTGCCACGAGATAGATAAAATGGGAGCGGGTGTCACGCCTGCCACAAGATATGAGAAATGAGATCGGGTTGCACGCCTGCAACAAGATGTGAAAAGAAAGTGAAATCTATTTTTTTTTTGTTTCCTTATTCTTAATAGTGGTCGGATTTTCATCCCTTTACAATTCTCTTAATATTCTGGTTTTACCTGTTATTCCCCGAAGCATGTTTCCCCCTCCTATCTTTACTTGTTTACTTCTGTATTTCTTTTCCGTTGTATATATATTTGAACTTCATAAGTTTATGTGGTAGTCTGGTCCTAGCGTCGTCACTACCTCGCCGAGGTTAGGCTAGGCACTTACCAGCACATGGGGTCAGTTGTGCTGATGCTACACTCTGCACTCTTTTGTGCAGATCCCAGTGCTGCTGACTTCGGACAGTAGATCAGATGGCTACCTTCAGACCATGTGGAGATTCAAGGTAGACCTGCAGGCGTCCGCAGGCCCTAACGTCTCCTCTATCTTCTATTCCCTGTTCATTTTTATTATTTCAGAAATAGTGTAATGTTATTTCTTCAGACTTTGTGTGTAGTGAATCTTAGACTGTCTGTGACACTGTGACACCAGGTTTTGGGTGGTTAAGGCTTGAGTAATTGTAATAGAAATAGATTCCTGATATTTCGTTTCATTATTTACTTCCGCTTAATTTAACCTTCCGATGTTTATACGTTATCGCTTTGTGTTTAATAAAAAGGAATAAATGGATGATGAAGTAATTAGTTTTAAAGAATTGGCTTGCCTAGCTCACATTAGTAGGCGCCATCACGACTCCCAAGGGTGGAAAATCCGGGTCGTGACAAGTTGGTATCAGAGCTCTAGGTTACATGGGTCTCACAGTTCACAGACAAGCTTAGTAGAGTCTAAGGGATCGGTATTGAGACGTCTGTATTTATCCCCCAGAGGCTACAGAGTTTAGGAAAAATTCCACATCTTTTCTTTCCTGTCGTGCGGTTTGGTTTCTCAATGCTGATTGAATTTCTATTCTGTTCTCTCGCAGATGCCGAGAACACGCGCTTCCTCATCCGCTGACCAGCAGCCCGAGCTCCCAGCAGCAGCTCCCACGAGGGGCAGAGGCCGAGGCCGTGCTAGAGGCCGAGGTAGGGGCAGAGCTCAGCCCAGAGCAACAGCACCAGCAGCGGAGCCTCAGGTTGACTTTGATGATGAGGTTCCGGCCCCAGCAGCTCCGGTGGGCCTAGCTCAGGTCCCAGAGGGGTGTATTGCTACCCCAGTACTCCAGGATGCTCTTGTCCGTCCAGTGGGCCTTATGGAGAGTATCACCCGGGCAGGTTTGCTTCCTGTAGCACCAGTCGTCTCTCAGGCTGGAGGAGGAGCCCAGACTCCTACTACTCGCACTCCGGAGTAGGTAGCTCCCAATTTCAGACTCCAGCAGTTCCGCCAGTTGGAGCAGTCCAGCCGGGTGTGGTAGCCCAGACCGGTGATGGAGCAGCTATGTCTGCCGATGCTTTGTGGAGATTGGACAGGCTCACCAAGCTCTTCACTACTACTTTCAGCGGTGCATCTACTGAGGATCCCCAGGATTATCTAGACAGCTGTCATCAGATTCTCAGGAACATGGGGATAGTGGAGATCAATGGGGTCGAGTTTGCTACTTTTCGCTTGTCTGGATCTGCCAAGACTTGGTGGAGAGATTATTGCTTGGCTAGACCAGCCGGATCACTAGCCTTGACTTGGGAGCAGTTCACGCAGCTATTTCTGGAGAAGTTTCTCCCTATCACTCAGAGAGAGGCATATCGGAGGCAGTTTGAGCATCTCCAGCAAGGTTGCATGACTGTCACCCAGTATGAGACCAGATTCATCGATTTGGCTCGTCATGCTCTTATCATACTTCCCACCGAGAGAGAGAGGGCGAGGAGGTTCATTTATGGACTTATTCAGCCGATTCTTCTTCAGATGGCTAGAGAGACTGGGAGTGAGATATCTTTCCAGGAGGCGGCCAATGTGGCCAGGAGAGTGGAGATGGTTCTGTCACAGGGAGGTGGTCATGGGTCGGACAAGAGGCCCCGTCATTCAGGCAGATTCAATGGTACCTCGTTTGGAGGTAGGGATTCGTATGGTAGAGGCCATCCTCCTAGGCCTTTTCAGTCGGCACTTCAGGTTTCTCACGGTGCTTCAGGTAGCCGTGGTCCTTAGATGCAGCTTTCTGATCAGCAGTCCTACAGTGCACCACCAGCTCCTATCAGTGCGCCGCCGCTTCAGAGCTTTCAGGGTCGTCAGCCCCAGCAGCCGAGGGCTTGTTTTACATGTGGTGACATAAGTCACATTGCTAGGTATTGCCCTCGAGCATCGAGTAGCTCTCAGCATCAGGGTTTCCGTACCATGGTTCAGGCACCGAGTGTTCCACAGCCCGCCCAGCCAGCTAGAAGTGGGGGTAGAGGTGCTAGAGGTGGAGCTCAGGCCGCTAGAGGTGGAGGCCAGCCAGCAGCAGGCCGTCCTAGAGAGGTAGTTCAGGGTGGTGGATCCCAGCCCCGATGTTATGCTCTTCCAGCCAGACCCGAGGCTGAGGCTTCAGATGCAGTTATTACAGGTACGTTTTGGTTTGTGATAGAGATGTTTCAGTTTTATTTGATCCAGGGTCTACGTATTCGTATGTGTCATCCTATTTATCCGTATCTGGTTATGCCTAGTCATTCTTTGAGTGACCCTGTTTATGTGTCTACACCGGNCCCTCAAAATGTTCTGATTGCTCTTGCTCATCAGCATGTGATTTAGGAGTGCCTTCACGAGATTGACGTGGTGAATTTTGAAGAGAAGGGACCACGTTAAAGTTCTGCAAATCTCCTTGATCTTGATGCATTTGATTTTCACGGTTTCTCAAGGTGTTTTCACTATTATTATTGTCGTGTGACATGATGATAACAACAGATAGAATGTAACTTAAAAAGAATAGATTATCAGATTCTCGGAAACGGACCAATTTGTTTAACCAAAAAATATAATTTCGGTTAAAACTAGAATTTGAGATGAAAAATCGGGTTACTGATAATCAAGAGACCAAACAAGAATAATAGGCTTTCTGAGAATAATAATAAAGCAGCGAACAAGTTTTTATTTCAGTATGATGTCAACCATGATCGTTTCCCAATACAACTTCCTCCTTTTATAGTTGATTCTAGATAAAGGAATGAAACCTAAGCTTTAATGAGACAATTATGGACAATGAATGATATTAAATGAGCCGTTACACAATCATTCCTATTAAATACCAATTTTCTAAAGTATCAGGTATTTAATACTGAATTTGGACTGCTTTTTGTCTTCAGATCCATGTTTTCAATGCCTTTTGATCCACTGGCTTTAAATGACTCGAATTGATACGAGACTCGTATCTAAACTGCTTCTCGTGCCTGTTTCACTTCCTCTTCTCGTACCTGTCATCTCCCGTACCTTTTTCTTAATTGTTATACTTTAACTATTTGTCCAGTCCACGTGTCACGCCACATCATCTTCAATATAAATTCAACTTTTTCCCAATACAGGGATGACCTTATCCTCTTTAAGATTTGTGTGTATGATCCCAAGGTGTATCCCCGAGAAAGATTAAAATTGTATTTTGTATGCCTGTAAGGTATCACCTTGTGGTGGTCACTTTGGAGGTTTTAGGCAAGCTGCAAAGGTGCTAAAATTAGGCTTTTATTAGCCGTCTCTATTTAAGGATGCACATACATTGCTCAAGAGTTGTAAGGAGTAAAACGGACTAACAATGTCTTTGGTCATTGATGAGATGTTAATACCTACAATTCAAGAGGTTTAAGTCTTTGACTGGGAGATTAACTTTATGGGGCCATTTGTCGGCTTATACGATAATAAGTGCATATTGGTCGTAGTGGATTATGTCTCCAAAAGGGTTGAAGCCGTGGCACTACCGATGAACAATGCAAAGAGAGTCAGAGGATTTCTATGGAAGAGTATTATCACTTGTTTTGGTAGTCCAAGAGCTATAATTAGTGATGATGGCACTCACTTATGCTATAGAGCCTTTACAAAGTTGCTAGAAAAATATGGTGTTCTCCATAAGTTCTGAACGCCCTACCACCTGTAAATGAGTGGGCAAGTGAAAGTGTCTAATATCAAGAGTGTGTCGACCACGACCATGAATGCCACTTAGACTAATTGGGCAAGGAAGCTAGATGATTCATTATAGTCTTATGTAAACCTTTCAAAACTCCAATTAGCATGTCCCTTTACAATCTTGTGTTTGGAAAAGCATGCCATATATCAGTGGAACTTGAGCATAGGGATCTTGGGATTTAAGGCAATTGAACTTGGATATGGAGGTTGCGGATACAAATAGAGATATAGAGATGCATGAGCTTGACGAGTTCTGCTACCATGTTTTCTAGGGTACATGATTGTACATTGAAATAATAAAGGTGATGCACGATAGTCATATTCATGATAGGCACTTCAAGCTTGGAGATAAAGTGTTGCTATACAACTCTGTATTGAGGTTGTTCCCAGGTAAGTTGAAATCAAGATGGTCATGGCCGTTTAGAGTTGTGCAAGTGTTTTTGTGTGGATCTATGGAAATTGAGTCCAAAGAGGGAATAACATGTTTCAGGTAAATCAACAAAGGTTGAAGCACTATCTTGGCATAAATGAAGATAAGAAGGTAGTCTCTGTGATGTACTTGAGCGAACCTTGATTAAAATGGACTGTATTGTGACACTATATTAAATAGGGTTCTGCATGGGAGGCAACCCATGGTATAGTTGTAGTTCATCGTGCCACGACATTAAATCAAGCACTTATTGGGCGGCAACTTAATCTTCTTTATTTTTGTACTTTAAAAGTTTTATTTTCTTTTACGTCAGTTGACATGTTTGCTGAGTTGTGCAGGTGTTGAATGAAGTGAGAAGAAAAGGATGGAAACAAAAGGAAATCAAAGAAATAGGCCACAGGGGAAAAGCTACAAAAAATAACCAATTCTAGACTCGTCTCAAGTCCTCGCATTGCGAGGAACCTGGACATCCAATAGGGGCCTCAAGTCTTTAGAGGCAGTGAAGCAGGATCGCGAGACTTTGTCGCGTCCATTCCTTTCCTCTCGTCCGAGGGCCTCACATTGCGAGTTTCCTTAGTGAGCCCAGGTACTATGACTGTCACGAAAAAGCTAGTGAAGAACCATGGAGGTGAAATTGGCAAATCTATACAAAAGAAGCTATCAACCGATAAGGACACACATGTCAAGGAAAATAAAGAGAGGAGAACAAAACATGCTCATGATAATGATAGGAGCAGTACTCTTATTGGAAGGGGAGTCTGTGAGTAATGACAAAGTTATTTCTGTATGACCTATAGGTCATGGGTTCGAGTAATAGAAGCAACCATTAACACTTGCAAAAGGATAGGCTATCTACATCAGATCCCTAGAGATGTAGCCCTTCACCGGATCCTATGTAAATACGGGATACTTTGTGCATCGAACTGTCCTTTGCAGTACTCCGACTTAGGTGGATACTGAGGCCACCGAGCAGATTATGGAGTTGCCCGCACAGGTATAAAGTGGGGCAACAATGCCACGACCGACTAGGCCGAGAGAGGTACTATTCCTGATTTAAGGAGTTTCAAAGCCACCTCCGGCTAAGAAGCGGAAGAGAGAAGAGCCTCAGGGGAAAGAAAAAGGTAAGAAAACTGTGGAGTTATAGTCTGAGTACAACTCATTTAATGATGCTATGATGGTTCCACCACCTGAGGGGGACGGGGAACCAATGAAAGGAAGAATAGGAAGATAATTTTGTGATCAACACTGCATGGAATCTATGGGATAGGATCAAGCAAAAGCAGGTCAACCCGCAACTACTTGAGAAGTTGCTCAACTTCCAAGCGACTAAAAAGGCTTGTGTTGAGATAGTAATGAAAATTAAGAAGTGGGGTTGGGTGAGATTTGACCAAGGACCTAAGGGAAAGGCAAACCTTACTCTAATCAGAGAGTCGTACTCAAATTAGGACCTGAACCAGGGTGATATTTTCTGGCCGCAAGCCACAAAAGTTGACCTTTCTGCCAAAGCGATAAACGAGTACTACCATGGCAACCAATAAGCCATGAGTCATTACTTGAGAAAGGAGCAGCAGCTAGACTTATACTAGATGCTTAAGTTGTTATGTGAGGACCCGAGTAAGGAAAGTTGAGTTGAGAATGTGTGAGCAAATACGACGCCTTGGTGAATTACTTATATGAATAGGGAGGCTCGGTCTTGGCTCAGTTGTATTTGTAACAATTGGACACTAGATACACACAAGTCGGATGTGATACGGCAGAGAGCTTTCCTAATCTATGCTCTCATGACTAGCATATTTGTGAACATTGGGGAAGTTTTGTGGAGTCATATGGAAAATACCTACAAGAACATGAAGTAGACTTTGTAATTTTTACACGCCTTGACATTAGTGTTGGCCAAGTACAAGTTGGAATGACACGATGACTCATAATATTTATGATATTTAGGCCTCGACAAAGGATAATATCTACAAGAACGGGCACTGTGAGTGGATTACGTCTATGGAGAATGATCTTAGACAACTGAGGATTGTTTTGGAGGCATGATGTGATGACCCAAAAGGTCATCATTTATTTTTAAATCAAATTCTGCATTTCGAGGCCTTAAAAACCTCTTTTAGCATCACCTCGATTTGCGTGCGCAGTCCGGATGCGTAGCCGGAAAGCCTATATGTGAAAAACGATAAATTCTGACAATTAAATGAATTAATTTGACTTCGGTCAACGTTTTGGGTAAACGGACCCGACCCATGATTTGACGGTCCCGGAGGGTCCGTGTGAAAATATGGGACTTGAGCGTATGCCGGAAATCGAATTCCGAGGTCCCAAGCCCGAGAAATGAATTTTTGAAGAAAATTGTTTTCTGAAATTGTTTAAAGGATTTGGAAATGAATTTTGAATAGAACATGTTGGTATCGGGCCCGTATTTTGGTTCCGGCGCCCGGTATAGGTCATATATGTGATTTAAGATAAATCTGTGAAGTTTGGTAAGAAACGGAATCCGTTTGAAGTGATTCGGACCTTAAATGCAAAATTTGATGTTTAAAGAAGTTTTGGGAAATTTCATTGAATTTGAGGTTTAATTCGATGTTCATGATGTTATTATGGTGATTTGATTACACGAATAAGTCTGTAGGATATTTTTGAGGTTGTGTGTGTGTTTGGTTCGGAACCCCGAGGGCTCGGGTGAGTTTTGGATAGGCCACGAGGTGGATTTTTAGACTTAGAAAATTGCAGGATTTTAGCTGGTGTGCCCAGGCATGCTCGCAAATGCGAGCTTCCTTTCGCAAATGCGAAACTCCCCTGTTCAGCCTTGGGTCGCAAATGCGACCCTTTCTTCGCAATTCCCAAGTCGCAAATGCGACATGTTGTTCGCAAATGCGAAGGTCCTATTTTCCTGAAGGGTTCGCAAATGGGAGCCTTGTTTCGCATTTCCCAGCTTAGCAGAGGTCGGGGTTCGCAATTGCGAACCCCTGTTCGCAATTCCCACATCTGAGACTTGCAACTTTTATACTTAGACGATTTTAAACCCATTTTTCATGTTTTCTCAAACAATAAACACACTTAGGCGATTTTTCAAGGATTTCTTCTTCTCTAAATCAATTGTAAGTCGTTTTTAACTAACTTTCTCCAATTCTTAACATCTTTTAACATGATTTCAACTTCAAATCAATGATTTTCATGGGGCAAATTAGGTGTTTTGGGTAGAACCTAGGTTATTTGAAAATTGGGGATTTGGACCTCGATTTGAGGTCCGATTTCAAAATAAATCATATATTTGAGTTCGTGGGGGAATGGGATTTCGGGTTTTGGTTCGAACCTCGGGTTTTGACCATGTGGGCCCGGGGCCGATTTTTGACTTTTTGGGTAAAACTTTGGAAAACTCATTTTCATGCATTGAGGTTGATTCATTTAGCGTTTATTGATGTAATTAAGTAACTTGTGACTAGATATGAGCGAATTGGTGGTGGAATCGAGGGGTAAAGCGATAATTGAAGCGTGAATTGTGTTCGTGGCATCGAGGTAAGTGTTTGGTCTAACCTTAGCTTGAGGGATTAGGAGTTGTGTCCTATTTGTTATTTGTTTCTTATTGAGTACGACGTATAGGCATGGTGACGAGTATCTATACGTTGGTATCGAGCATGACCGTGAGTCTTATATTGTGATTTCCATGATTTCGTTGTATTATTCATGCCTTGGTGAAGGTTTCTGTTGTTATGTAAAGTTTGTGGAAAGAATTGTGACCTATGAACATTGAGGAGCGTTGGCTCAAGTTGTATAACGAATTGTGAAAGTATAAGTGATAATTGAACCTCTAGAGCATTGGCTCGAGTTATGAAGTGAATTGTGAAGTAAAAGTGAGAAAGAGGAGAGATCATTATGTTGCCCCTTGCCGGGCTATTGTTGAGTTGTGGTTCCCTTGCATTTTGTTTTTAATTGATATTACGGATGCTTAGGTTGATGATTCTTTGTGTTGGGTAAGGATTATGGTTATTCTCGGGGAACAAGTTTTATTATAGCTGAGGTAGTTAGATGTTGGAACAAGTTTGGTTATAGCTAAGGTAGTTAGATGTAGGAACAAGTTTGGTTATAGCTGAGGTAGTTAGATGTTGGAACAAGTTTGGTTATAGCTAAGGTAGTTAGGTGTTGTAACAAGTTTGGTTATAGTTGTTTCTCCCTCGCCGGGACGTAATTACTTATGCTATCGAATCCCTTGTCGGGATAGTGTAGACCATATTGATCCCTTGTCGGGACTCTCATTATGATTGTGAATATTATATGTGGATCGGGTTGCACGCCATAATAATATTATATGTGGATCGGGATGTACGCCGCAACAATATTATACGTGGATCGGGTTGCACGCCGCAACAATATTATATGTGGATCGGGTTGCACGCCCCAACAATATTATATGTGGATCGGGTTGCACGCCACAACAATATTATATGTGGATCGGGTTGCACACCGCAATAATATTATATGTGGACCGGGTTGCACGCCGCAACAATGATATATGTGGATCGGGTTGCACGCCGCAACAAAATTATATGTGGATCGGGTTGCACGCCACAACAATATTATATATGGATTTGGTTGCACGCCGCAACAATTATTGATACAAGCGTGTTTAGTTTGGATATTAGATTCTTTTGTTTTGCTGTGAATTCTAAGCTGCCCTTAGACTGTTACTGTGGATTTACTATTAATACTGGTATACCGCCGCAGCATGTTTCCCCCTCCCAACTTTACTTGCTTATTCCTGCTTTACTTTCCGCTGTATATTATATAACTGCACAGATTTATTCGGTAGTCTGGTCTTAGCCTCGTCACTACTTAGCCGAGGTTAGGCTAGGCACTTACCAGCACATGGGGTCGGTTGTGCTGATACTACACTCTGCACTCTTTTGTGCAGATCCCAGTGTTGTAGACTTCGGACCGCAGTGAGATTGTTGATTCTTGTTCATCAGGCTACCTGAGGCAGTCCTACAGGCGTCCGTAGGCCTTGGCGTCTCCTTCCATCTACTATTCCTGTTTCTTTCATGCATTTCCAGAGACAGTGTTGTATTTATTTCTTTCAGACCTTTATTTGTAGTGTTCTTAGACCGTCTGTGAAACTGTGACACCAGTTCTGGGTAGTCGAGATTCAAACAGTTGTGTTGGATTCATGTTCTGATAGCTTATTGCTTTTTCTTCCGCTTATGTTAAATTTCGCTGGTTAAATGTTATTACTTCGCGATTGTTAATGAATATAAAATGGGTAAAAAGGTAAATTGCGCAAATAATTGGCTAGCCTAGCTCGTATTAGTAGGTACCATCACGACTCCCGAGGGTGGGAAATTCGGGTCGTGAAAAGTTGGTATAAGAGCTCTAGGTTACATGGGTCTCACAGTTCACAGACAAGCTTAGTAGAGTCTGAGGGATCGGTACGAAAACGTCTGTGTTCATCCCCCAGAGGCTATAGAGTTAGGAAAAACTTCACATTCATTCTTTCCTGTCGTGCGATTTTGTTCTCTCAGTGCTAAATTGAAACCCCTACTCTTGTCCTTTCGCTAATGGCGAGGTCACGTACCGCTTCTTCAGCCGAACAGCAGCACAGACCGGTGATAGATCAGCTACGTCTTCGGAAGCTTTGTGCAGGTTGGATAGGTTTCACCAAGCTCTTCACTACTTTCAGCGGTGCATCTACTGAGGATCCCCAGGATTATCTAGACAACTGTTATGAGGTTCTCAGGAACATGGGGATAGTTGAGGCCAATGGGGTTGATTTTGCTACTTTTCGCTTGTCTGGATCCGCCAAGATTTGGTGGAGGGATTTCTGTTTGGCTAGACCAGCCGGATCGCCAGCTTTGACTTGGGAGCAGTTTACTCAGCTATTTTTGGAGAAGTTTCTCCCCATCACTTAGAGAGAGATCTATCGGAGGCAGTTCGAGCGTCTCCAGCAGGGTTCTATGACTGTTACTCAGTACGAGATCGGGATCATCGACTTGGCTCGTCATGCTCGTATCATACTTCCCACTGAGAGAGAGAGTGAGGAGGTTCATTAAGGACTCGTCCAGCCCGCTCAGTTAGCTAGAGGTGGAGGTGGCGGTATTAGAGGTGGAGGTAGAGATGCTAGATGTGGAGGTAGAGGTATTAGAGGTGGAGGTGCAGGTACTGTTCTGGTTTGTAGCAGAGAAGCTTCGGTTTATTTTGGCGCTGCATCTGGTCATGCCTAGTGGTTCCTTGGGGTGCTCCTGTATATGTGTTTACATCGGTGGGTGGTTATTTTGTGGTAGATCGTGTCCATCGTTCGTGTATAGTTGTGATTGGGGGTCTTGAGACTCATGTGGATTTGTTGCTTCTGGACATGGTTGATTTCGATGTCATATTGGGGATGGACTGGTTATCACCTTACCACGCTATCTTGGACTGTCATGCCAAGACTGTGACCTTAGCCTTGCCGGGTTTACCCCGTTTAGAGTGGAGAGGGACTCCTGGTCATTCTACCCGTAATGTTATCTCTTATGTGAAGGCTCGGCATATGGTCGAGAAGGGGTGTTTGGCCTATTTGGCATATGTTCGTGATTCTAGTGCTGAGATTCCTTCTATTGATTCTGTGGCCGTTGTTCGTGAGTTCCCTGAGGTATTCCCTTCAGACCTGCCAGGTATGCCACCCGACAGTGATATTGACTTTTGCATTGATTTGGCTCCGGGCACGCAGCCCATTTCCATCCCGCTGTATCGTATGGCCCCGCCTGAGTTGAAAGAGTTAAAGGAGCAGTTGCAAGACTTGCTTGAGAAGGGCTTCATTAGGCCGAGTGTTTTGCCTTGGGGTGCGCCGGTGTTGTTTGTTAAGAAGAAGGATGGATCGATGAGGATGTGTATTGATTACCGGCAATTGAATAAGGTTACAAACAAAAATAAGTATCCGCTACCGAAGATTGATGATTTGTTCGATCAGCTTCAGGGTGCCAAGGTATTTTCAAAGATTAACTTGAGATCTGGCTACCATCAGTTGAGGATTAGGGAATCCGATGTCCCTAAGACAGCTTTCCGCACTCGGTACAGGCATTATGAGTTCTTGGTGATGTCATTCGGGTTGACGAATGCCCCAGCAGCTTTTATGGATTTGATGAATCGAGTGTTCAGGCCTTACTTGGATTCGTTCGTGATAGTCTTCACTGATGATATTTTGATATATTCCCACAGTCGGGAGGAGCACGAGCAGCACCTTCAAGTGGTTCTTCAGACTTTGAGGGATAGTCAGTTGTTTGCTAAGTTTTCGAAGTGTGAGTTCTGGTTGAGTTCAGTTGCATTCCTAGTTCATGTTGTATCAGCAGAGCGTATTCAGGTTGATCCGAAGAAGATTAAGGCAGTTAAGAATTGGCCTAGACTAGCATCAGCTACAGAGATCCGGAGTTTCTTGGAGTTAGCAGCCATTGTCCACGCTTTGAAGATTTGGAGGCATTATCTGTATAGCGTGGCATGTGAGGTATTCACTGATCACAAGAGTCTGCAGTATTTGTTCAAGCAAAAGGAGTTGAATTTTGAATTTGAGGCAGAGGAGGTGGTTGGAGTTGTTGAAAGACTATGATATCACCATCTTATATCATCCGGGAAAGGCCAATGTGGTGGCCGATGCCCTAAGTAGGAAGTCAGCTAGTATGGGCAGTCTAGCTTATATTCCGGTCGGTGAGAGACCGCTTGCTTGGATGTTCAGGCTTTGGCCAATCAGTTCGTGAGGTTGGATGTTTCTGAGCCCAGTCGTGTGTTAGCTTGCACAATCGCTCGTTCTTCATTATTGGAGCGTATCTGAGATCGGCCGTATGATGATCCCCATTTGTGTGTCCTTAGAGACACGGTGCAACACGGAGGTGCCAAGCAGGTTACCCTATGTGATGATGGAGTTTTGAGATTGTAGGGTCGAGTTTGTGTGCCTAATGTTGATGGTCTTCGAGAGTTGATTTTAGAGGAGGCCCATAGCTCCTGGTACTCTATTCATCCGGGCGCCGCAAAGGTGTATTAGGACTTGCGACAACATTATTAGTGGCAGAGAATGAAGAAGGATATCGTTGCATATGTGGCTCGGTGTTTGAATTGTCAGCAGGTTAAGTACGAGCATCAGAGGCCCAGTGGTTCATTTCAGAAGATTGAGATTCGTGAGTGGAAGTGGGAGCGTATCACTATGGACTTTGTTACTGGACTCCCATGAACTCAGAAGAAGTTCAATGCAGTGTGGGTCATTGTTGATAGGCTGACCAAGTCCGCGCATTTCATTACTGTGGCAGTCTCCTATTCTTCCGAGAGGTTAGCTGAGATCTATATCCGAGAGATTGTTCGTCTTCATGGTGTGCCCGTGTCTATCATTTCGGATCGAGGTACGCAGTTTACCTCACGTTTCTGGAGAGCAGTTCAGCGAGAGTTGGGCACACGGGTCAAGTTGAGCACAACATTTTATCCTCAAACGGACGGGCAGTCCGAGCGGACTATTTAGATTTTGGAGGATATGCTCCGAGCTTGTGTCATTGACTTTGAAGGCTCGTGGGATCAGTTTTTACCTTTAGCAGAGTTTGCCTACAACGACAGCTACCAGTCGAGTATTCAGATGGCTCCCTATGAGGCTTTATATGGTAGACGGTGTCGGCCTCCGGTTGGATGGTTTGAGCCGGGAGAGGCTCGGTTGTTGGGTACGGATCTGGTTCAGGATGCCTTGGACAAGGTCAGGACAATTCAGGATAGGCTTCGTACAGCTCAGTCCAGGAAATAGAGCTATGCTGACCGCAAGGTTTGTGATTTGGCATCCATGGTCGGTGAGCGGGTATTGCTTCGAGTGTCGCCTATGAAGGGCGTGATGAGATTCGGGAAGAAGGGCAAGCTTAGCCCTAGGTTCATTAGCCGGTTTGAGGTTCTTGATCGAGTGGGAGAGGTGGCTATAGACTTGCGTCGCCACCGAGCTTATCCGCCGTGCATCTAGTGTTTCATGTGTCCATGCTTCGGAAGTATCACGGTGATCCATCCCACGTGTTAGGATTCAGCACTGTCCAGTTGGACAAGGACTTGTCTTATGAGGAGGAGCCAGTAGCTATTATGGACCGGCAAGTTCGTCATTTGAGATCGAAGAGTGTTCCTTCTGTTCGTGTTCAGTGGAGAGGTCAGCCTGCTGAGGCATCGACCTGGGAGTCCGAGTCCGATATGCGGAGCCGTATCCCCATCTTTTCCCCGACTCAGGTACTTCCTTCTTCTGTCCGTTCGAGGACGAACGGTTGCTTTAGAGGTGGAGGATGTGATGACCCAAAAGGTCATCACTTGTTTTTAAATAGAATTCTATGTTTCGAGGCCTTAAAAACCTATTTTAGCATCACCTCGATTTGCGTGTGCAGTCCGGACGCGTAGCCGAAAAGCCTAAATGTGAAAATCTGTGAAAAATAATAAATTTTGACTATTAAATGAATTAATTTGACTTCGGTCAACGTTTTGGGTAAACGGACCCGGACCCGTGATTTGACGGTCCCGGAGGGTCCGTGGGAAAATATAGGACTTGGGCGTATGCCCGGAATCGAATTTCGAGGTCCCAAGCCCGAGAAATGAATTTTTGAAGAAAATTATTTTCTGAAATTGTTTAAAGGATTTGAAAATGAATTTTGAATAGAACACGTTGGTATTGGGCCCGTATTTTGGTTCTGGCACCCGGTACAGGTCTTATATGTGATTTAAGATAATTCTGTGAAGTTTGGTAAGAAACGGAATCCGTTTGAAGTGATTCGGACCTTAAATGCAAAATTTGATGTTTAAAGAAGTTTTGGGAAATTTCATTGATTTTGAGGTTTAATTCGATGTTCTTGATGTTATTATGGTGATTTGATTACACGAATAAGTCCGTAGGATGTTTTTGAGGTTGTGTGTGTGTTTGATTTGGAGTCCCGAGGGCTCGGCTGAGTTTTGGATAGGCCACGGGGTGGATTTTTAGACTTAGAAAATTGCAGGATTTTAGCAGGTGTGCCCAGGCATGCAGGCTTCGCATGGCTCACAAATGCGAAGGCTGGATCGCTAATGCGAAAACATCCCAGGCCTTCCTTGCTCGCAAATGCGAGCTTCCTTTCGCAAATGTGAAACTCCCCTGTTCATCCTTGGGTCGCAAATGCGACTCGCAAATGCGAAGGTCCTATTTTCCTGAAGGGTTCGCAAATGCGAGCCCTGTTTCGCATTTCCCAGCTTAGCAGAGGTCGGGGTTCGCAATTGCGAACCCCTGTTCGCAATTCCCACATCTAAGACTTGCAACTTTTATACTTAGACGATTTTAAACCCATTTTTCATGTTTTCTCAAACCATAAACACACTTAGGCGATTTTTCAAGGATTTCTTCTTCTCCAAATCAATTGTAAGTCATTTTTAACTAACTTTCTTCAATTCTTAACATCTTTTAACATGATTTCAACTTCAAATCAATGATTTTCATGGGGGAAATTGGGTGTTTTGGCTAGAACCTAGGTTTTTCGAAAATTGGGGATTTGGACCTCGATTTGAGGTTCGATTTAAAAATAAATTATATATTTGAGTTCGTGGGGGAATGGGATATCGGGTTTTGGTTCGAACCTCAGGTTTTGACCATGTGGGCCCGGGGGCGATTTTTGACTTTTTGGGAAAAACTTTGGAAAAATCCCGATATATTTGATGATTCTTTGTGTTGGGTAAGGATATGGTTATTCTCGGGGAACAAGTTTGGTTATAGCTGAGGTAGTTAGATGTTGGAACAAGTTTGGTTATAGATGAGGTAGTTAGATGTTGGAACAAGTTTGGTTATAGCTGAGGTAGTTAGGTGTTGTAACAAGTTTGGTTATAGTTGTTTCTCCCTCGCCGGGACGTAATTACTTATGCTGTCGAATCCCTTGCTGGGATAGTGTAGACCTTATTGATCCCTTGTCGGGACTCTCGTTATGATTGTGAATATTATATGTGGATCGGGTTGCACGCCGCAACAATATTATATGTGGATCGGGTTGCATGCCGCAACAATATTATACGTGGATCGGGTTGCATGCCGCAACAATATTATATGTGGACCGGGTTGGACGCTGCAACAATGATATATGTGGATCGGGTTGCACGCCGCAACAATATTATATGTAGATCGGGTTGCACGCCGCAACAATATTATATGTGGATCGGGTTGCACGCCGCAACAATTATTGATACAAGCGTTTTTAGTTTGGATATTAGATTCTTTTGTTTTGTTGTGAATTCTAAGCTGCCCTTAGACTGTTACTCTGGATTTACTGTTAATATCGGTATACCCCCACAGCATGTTTCCCCCTCCGACCTTTACTTGCTTATTCCTGCTTTACTTTCCGCTGTATATTATATAACTTCACAGGTTTATTTGGTAGTCTGGTCCTAGCCTCGTCACTAGTTCGCCGAGGTTAGGCAAGGCACTTACCAGCACATGGGGTCAGTTGTGTTGATACTACACTCTGCACTCTTTTGTGCAGACCCCAGGGTTGTAGACTTCGGACCGCAGTGAGATTGCTGATTCTTGTTCATCTGGCGACCCGAGGTAGTCCTGCAGGCGTCCGTAGGCCTTGGCGTCTCCTTCCATCTACTATTCCTGTTTCTTTCATGCATTTCCAGAGACAGTGTTGTATTTATTTCTTTCAGACCTTTATTTGTAGTGTTCTTAGACCATCTATGAAACTGTGACACCAGTTCTGGGTAGTCGAGATTCAAACAGTTGTATTGGATTCATGTTCTGATAGCTTATTGCTTTTTCTTCCGCTTATGTTAAATTTCGTTGGTTAAATGTTATTACTTCGCAATTGTTAATGAATATAAAATGGGTAAAAAGGTAAATTGTGCAAATAATTAGCTTTCCTAGCTCGTATTAGTAGGCGCCATCACGACTCCCGAGGGTGGGAAATCCGGGTCGTGACACATGAGATCGAGGTTTTTAACTGCCTAGGATTAGGGAGATCAGTGAAGGTGCAAGTAGTTTGTTGTGATGCTTGCGATGATTCATGAGAAGAAACAACGTGGTCTATTAGGGTCAAGAAAGTCTTAGAGGAGATGATAGGTGTCGCATTTGTATATGTGAGTAATACAAATGAAATTTGTACTACTAAGCCGAAAATGACTATTATTGAGGATAAGCCGAGGGTAATTGGTCTTGAGATTGACATGGTTGTGACTAGAGACACTCTTGCTGGGTAGGGTGAGCTGATAGAGGTTGTTTGACGCGTTTGGTGTCACTTTGGAGGATCCGACATCTTCGTGGATCGAGAGTCCTCATTGCATCTAGAAATATGATGAGGGAGCTTCTGACACGCACTCTGATTTTGTTCTTATATTTTTGTCCTTTTATGATATTGTGCAACTGAGGGCTGTGCATATTCTTTTATGTTAGGTGAGGGCGTCAAAATGAATATTTTGAGGCATGTACTTAATTGAAATTTTGATGTTTTGATATGCTATGCTTTTTGTTATATGTGGAGTGATCAAAACTTAAGGCCATTGTAATTGCGTAATTGTAGTAGTTAGTTTTTCTATGTTGGTTTAATATCAGGTATTATTTAAACTATGGCTCTTTCTTGAGGATGCCAACTTTCTTTGAACAAGGTGTTAGGTAGATTTCCTGTAATATTCAAAAAACATTGCCCGGTGATGGATAGTTTTGATAGCTTTTTTGAGGGATTAAGTCTAAGTAAAAAAACACAAAAGACTTTCCTTTTCTTTTGAAATAACAAGTAAAAATGGAAGAATTTAGGTATCATGGACTATGCGACGTGTTTTATGTTGGGGTTTAGGACTGAGCATATGAATTTTATGTTTTTAATGACACTTTGTGAAAATATTGCCTTGAGATTATTTGTGATTTTCCTTAATATTGTGGTTTGTTTCTTGACTCCTATGATTAAATCTTGTTCTTTATTATATCGTTTAACTGGATTATTTCTTTAAGGTGGGATTCAGGTCTGAACCGTCTAACGGAGATTATGTGCATTGTGTGAAGTGAGGTTTAGTGTAACAACCTATATGGTTGTTTTGCATATTTGTGGCCTTTCTTCCAATTTGTTGCTTACCATATGATTATTTGTTGTTTTGTGGCTTACGGGGATGGTTAGTTTGGTTTCGGGAAGGTTTGAGAGTGATTTGGAATACTTAGTCTCATTTTGAAAACTTAAGTGATAGGATTTGACCAAGGTTTGACTTTTAAGTAAATAACATGGTATTAGTGATTTGATTGTTGTAGTAGGTTTCTTTAGTTGATTACAAATTGTGTGTAAATGGTTGAAATCCAAAATATTTAGGCATGAATGGGGTGTGTTTGGCAAATTTGAAAAGTTTGAAAGTTAATAAATGGATTTTGATCATCGATTCTTGGTTTTGATGTTAGTTGTGGTATATTGAGAATTTTGAAAAATGTGGATAAGGTATTAGTACTTGTTGGATGGGGGCGCGAGAGGCTCGGGTGTATTTGCGGGATGATTCCGGATCATTTTGGAGGTTGTTGGCATTTTTGGTATTGGTGTGTCGCACTTGCAGTTCTTTGTGCGTAGGTACGATGTCACATATGTGATGTTTTAATGCGTAGAAGCGAACACGGTCTTGGGCGTAGGGGATCGCATATGCAGAATTTTAGGCGCAGAAACGGGATAGGCCTGCAAGAGGATTCACGTACCTGCGACTCCACGAATGTGGAGTATGTATCACAGATGCAAGGTATTGTCACTTGGGGGAAATCTCGCAGATGCGAGACATTGGTCGCAGCACAGACATCGCAGATGCAACACTTTTGGCCGCAAATTCGAAACCACTCGTAGACTTTATAATTTTGAGGGTTAGCTCATTTTTCCACGATTATGAGTTTTGTAGCTCGATATGAGGTAATTTTTGGAAAGCATTTTAACCATAATTTTGAGGGTAAGTGAATTTTACTTGATTTTTATTATATATCTTGATTCCCCATTGAATTCTACACCTAAAACATGATATTTGGAAGTAAAATTTGGGATTTTTGTCTATCGGCCTTTCCATCCATTCGAAAGAATGAGCAAAAGGAAAATTTAGAAAGAACTCATATGTATATATCACAAAGATTCACAAAGGTTACAAGTTGATCTTACAACTACTACATGACCTCCTTTATATAGGACTAGGAGGTTATTACAAGACAAACCAATATTATAAAATAAATATATCTTACACGGCAAACCTACCTACAAATGGGTCCCTTTTGGCATGTGAAGGAACTTAGGAAAAGAAACTAAAAAGCTCCTGAAAACATGTGAAAGAGGTGAAATATACATGGTATAGCCTGTGAAAGTATGCGGGAGCATGTGACGGTATGTGAAAGTAGGGTGTTGCATGTGACGAAGCATGTGAAAGCATGTGAAAGCAAGTGGAAGTGGGGCCTGGATAGTATGGAAAGATGTGGAAATTTGTCTTGGCATGGGTAGATGATTTTTAGGGTTTTTTGGTAGGTAATGTAGGATTATGGTGGGATTAGCATGGATTTAGATAATTATCTTCCATTGATTCACTCGGTTTGTCTTCTAGGCATTTTCTCAATGACATTGTGTCGTAACGCCTGGAACTTGACGGTCCTTCTTCGCTTTGTTCCTTCTCTTTTGGATTGAGAGATGTAATCTGCAACCTTAATTTGGAGATGTCATGAGTGATCTTTTCTCGGATGACTTCGTACGGGGTTTGATATTCCTTTGCTGCTTCCCGGACCCTTTCCTAGTGAGGATGAGTGCTGGTATAATTCCAGCTCGCCCAATCTTGTGGCCATATCTCTCTCGGGATGCACCTATTTTGCTGGAAGATAATTCTGTGTGCTTCACTATATTCTTTTTGCATGGATAAAATGGACGCAGGAAATTTTCACCAGAATGATGCCTCTGCTTGCACCTGGACCGTTACATTAATAGTCTTCACTGGCCTATGGAACATGAAACCTTTGCTGTGAAGGAATTGTTGAAACATTTTATCCAATACTTATAGGATTGAACCATAGTAAAAATACTTTAAGAGCTGGTTCAATGATATCAAAATCCTTGAAGACGTTGCATTTGAATTTCATGAAAATACAATACTGATGGCATAGGTACCAGTAAAACCATAATAGTTCTTGTGGAAAATCCTTGGCTTGTGCTATGAATATATGGCAGAATGGACATTTTGGATTGACCATATAAGGCTTAAGAATGGATCCTCCATGTTGCCGAAAAACTTGGAGCTCATAATAAGTTCTTCTTTCCGTTATAATTGATGGATCAAAGGGAACCATAAGGCGGAACAACTCTGGCGGATGATCTATTGGTTTCAATGAACTTGTTCCTGGTATATTTGAAAACATGCAGATGTGGCTGATTAACTTTTGGTTTGACATCATCTTCGCTGGGGAAAATCTCTTTGAGAATTCTTCCGGTCGAGACAGAAAATCTGCGAGGATATTATCGTTTTCTTTCAGGTGCTTGACTTGAAACTTGTATGGAGAGAACCATTGAGCCCATCTGAGAATATGAGGATTGGGAATAATTTTTGCATTTATTTGGATCATCTTTGGGAAGGCCTTCATATCCATATCTATCAGAAATTCTGTATGAATCAGGAAAATTTTGAATTTCTTGATTCCATTCTTTACTGCAAGAATTTCCTTGAAAGTTGAGTGATAATGTTGCTCGGCATCTTTGAACTTTCTGCCGGAATATCCACATATTTTCCTCTAGCCATCTTTTTCTTCAAATAGAACGACACTCCAATATTCATTGCTGGCATCAGTTTGCAGTATCTTCTTGCCTTCTGAAGGGATGTAGAGGGACTTGACATTTTTAGATATCTCCTTTATTTATCTTACTGCTTCATCTTGTTTCTTTCCCAATGATGGAGCATTTTCTTGAGCATCATTGTGGCGGAGAAATGTATGTAGAGATATTTGGGATGAAATCTCGTACATAATTTACTACACCCAAGAACTATTGGATCAGCTTTGTTGTGAGGCTGGTATCTTATATTCCTGACATATATGTGGTCTTGGATTGTATGCACATTGGACAAAATGCATTCCGAGAAAATCAATCTCTTTTTGAGCAAGAACCATCTTTTTTGCTGAAAGCATGATCCCGTACTGTGTTACCATTGCCTCAAATTTATGAAGCAAGTTGACATGTTCCTGCAATATATCACTAAATAATAGGATATCATCAATGTAAACTAAAGAGGTATGGAGGGTGGGCTAGAATAATTTTATCATGGATTTTTGGAACAAGGAGGATGCAGTTTTTAATCTGAAGGGCATGACTTTCCATTGGAAGTGATGATCGAGGATGTAAAATCCCGTTTTGGCTCTTTCTTCGAGGTGGATTCCCAATTGCCAAAATGCAAATTTAAGATCAAACTTGGAAAAATATTTGGCCTTGGCTAAGTGGGAGAAAAGAGTGAGTTTATTTGGGATAGGGAATTTATCATCTATGAGGAAATGGTTAAGTGGCTGGTAGTTAATAACTAACTTGAGTTTTCCTCTTGTTTGCTCAGCTTTTTTGTTGACATAAAATGCTTCACAGGCCCATTGCGAATCCGATGGCTCTATCAGATCAAATTCTAAAAAATCTTTGCATTCTTTCTTCGCAAGCTGAAGGTGACCTGGATTCATGCCTAAATGACTGGCTTTTATTGGATTTTTGCTTTCATTCTTCTTAAATGGGAGCTTGATAAAAAACTTTTCGCTCTCCCATAACGGGCTTTTCCCTTTCTTCATAAAATCCTTGTAGGATTCAGCACATGAATGATCAATGAGATTTTGTTCAATCTTCTTGATTTGTTCGTCGTTGGTGATTAATAACCTTGGAATTTTAGAATAAGGTTTGAAATGCTTCTTAAAGATTATCCCGTTAGCCCTGATCTGGAGTTGATCTTTTAGTTGTCTGAAAATGTCGAATCTAACAATAAGATCTTTCCCTGGTACATCAGACCCTATCAACTTGGTTCTGTACTTCAATCCTAGAAAGAACTCAATTGTGACCGGGTGCTTTGTGATGATGGTGGTAGTCAAGATTCCATTTGATGCAGCATTGAACCCATTGATCTTCAGGGAGAACAACAGGATTCATGAGTGAACAAGCAACTCCAATGTCAATGAAAGCAATGACTTGTGTTGGTTTATCCCATTTGGATGAATAAACCTTGAGTTCCACATGAGGGATGACTATGAGAGCATTGATCTCTTCCTAGGCTTATCTGCTGGTGCTGAAATTTAATAGTGGTCATCACCATGATCTTCGTATATATCAAGAGAAAATAAGGTTTCTTCAGCGGGTTCATCGTCCATAGAGAATATGGACTCGAGGTCTTCTTTTTTTTCCGAGATGTATGCCAGTGTAATCTTCAATTTCTTGCAAGAGTTTGGCAGATTTCCTCGATTGGGGACAATTTCTTGCGAAATACCCAATCTTATGGCAAATAAAGCATCTGTTCTTTTTGTGAAAATTTCCTGGCCTCCTCCGTCTGAAATATTTTGTGCGCCTCCTGGACCTTTCTGGAATTCTTGGCCATCTGAAACTCCTAAATCCTCTCAGTCACCTAGATGTGCGATAGGAACATCCTGATCCGGTGATCAGATCAGATTTGCGATAGGCTTTGTCAAGCGCTGTATTGTATTGGATAATTTGTTTTAGGGAAGAGCGCTTCGTACAAATGTCATCCAATACGATGGAAATAGCTTGCTTGATGTAGCCAACTTGTGGGATTGTTATGGACTGAAACTTTTCTTCAATGATGGTCATGGTTCGGCTTGCCAACAACTTTGGAAGGGAAGAGACAAAGGCTTACTTCAGATTGATGTCTCTACCGTTCTCGAAGTATATCTTCACCATTTTTTGAAAATGCTTGTCAATGTCATTTCTGTCGAATGACACACACTTCATCTCGAAGAGTTGTCTTCGCATCTTTTCTTATCTTTGGCCAGTATCTCCACAGAAAACTTCATGTAGGATTCTGATGTTGAAGGGAAAGTCTTAGGAAGTAAGAACAGTGTTTTTATCTTGAATTCCAAGTGAGTTCCACCAATCTCTGAGGATTCCTGAGAACCGTGAAGTGAGTTCTGACAGGATGATATACTTTTCTCGTTCCACCAAATTTTTGGTCACCATCCAAGTATAGAAGTCTTGGATCCTTTGAGGCCATTTTGATACCTTGACGTCATCTAAGGTGAAAGTGTGAAAACCAGTTCCAACTGGTTTTGACGCCATGGGTTCATATTTTCTTTCTGGGATTGTTCATCTATGATGCCTTATTGATCCTCATCTATTTCAGATATTTCTGGGTCTCTTGGGCGGGTTACAAATACTGGGGATCGTCATCATCGAAAGAGTTTGTTGTGGATTCATTACTTGATTAAGAGCTATCTTCCATTGTTTCATAGTTTGATGAATTTAGAGATTCCGACCATGTGGTATCACCTTCTGACATGTTTCTTGGTTGGGAGACATAGAGGTCTGGAGCGTTTGGATTAGAAATCATCAGATTTTTGGGGTTTGACACTTTTAAACTTTCACCATGATCTCGTCTTTTCTTGGTTTGTTTTTGTGCCGCAAGAGCATCTTTCCTTTCCCAAACCATTTTTGCAATATCAAAATCATGTTCTTCTTTTAAGGGTTGGGTGAAAGAAATAGGATTTTGTGAGGTAGTTGGAAAAGTAGAAAGGTGTAGTCCAATTTAGGTGGGAAATATGTTTGTGGAGACATAGGGAAGAAGGTAGGTTTTGAGGGGAAAACTAGGGTCTTTTGTGACTCAAAGTGGTCATTTCTCAAAAGTTGAATTTGTTCTCCGATGGAAATCGTCTCCTTTTATTGTTGTTGGAAGAATTGGAAAAGTGAAGTTCCTGGCGGACAAATCTCATATCGTAAATTTTCCGACCTCAGTTCCAAGGCTTTGATTAGTCCTGCATGGTGAGACGATGTCTGCTCCACCTTTTTCTCAATTGTTTCCACTTTGCTCATCAGTTTGTATTGTGTATGGGCCATGTTCTTTATGGTGTTGCCAATGTTGTTTAGCACTTTGTTTTGGCAGATGGAATATTCTGATTACCAGTTCATTGTTGCTTCGATGTCACTTATTGGTGGTTTTTCTCCAGTAGGTAGCACTATGTTTTTCTTGGGAATTTTCGGAACATGTCTTATACCCTATTTTTCAAAAGGTTGAAGTGAAGGAAAATCTTAGGTATGACTGGAGCTTGAAGTACTTAGCATGAATATCTGTGGTTGTGTGGGATTCGTGATTTTTTGAGTTAGTGGAGTTTTAGGTTCAGGTGGCTTTTTGGATTTTGGGGTATGAGCTGATGGTGGTTTGGATTTGGGTGTGGTTTCACTATATACCCGGCTTGGATTGAATTTTCCTGGTAATTTTGGCCATTCCTGGGGTTTATAACTGACAAGAAATTCATATTTACCTAGACGGCTTAATGAGCTAATTGAAGGATCTTTATTTTCATATTTGGCTCGAAATTGCTTTTCAGTGGGTTTTCCCTTTTTCTTGGTTTCAGTTTTGGTTTTGTTAAGGCCAAATCTTTCCCAATGACGCAAGTAGTGTTCGTCAGTTTCTCCAATTAAATCATCCAAACAGTCTTGGCAATCACAACCAAGATCCCATGGACAATATCCCGTGAAGGGGCACTTGAACCACCAAACTTGTTTACCTTCTTTGTTAAAATGTTGACACCAGTCATGTTCTTCCATGATAGTTTGTATATTCCAGAAGGGTTCTCTTTCAGGGTCATGGTCTGTATCTTTTAGATCATTTGGCAAGAAAAGATGGTTTTATTGGGTTTTTTTTGAGATGGGAATGGTCAAAGCTTATGGAAACGGTTTTGTCATTTCTTTTGGTAAAATTTGGCTCACCAGATTGCAGAGATTCTTCTGGTTCCCTTAATGTTTCATAATTTGTGATCTAGGAATCAAGGAGAATTTTAACTAGTTCATCTCTGGAAATTTATCTCGGTATTTCGGTGCACATGGTATTTCCTTTGGTAGAATCAATATTCAAGAGTAAAATATTTTTTCCTCCGGGAAGGCAGAGATCCATGGCATGATTTTGGACCCACTACGCCATTTGGTGATGAAGAGTGGCTTGGATATAATCTTTGGCTTGTGGGGCTCCTTGGATTTGGACTTGGATTTTTAGTGCTTTGGTTAAGTATTGGTCATAAAGGGACATGTTTAAATTTGGAAAGATAGTTATGAAGACAATCCCAACATTCAACGTAACTTCTGCAGTACCCAAATTTGCATGTTGGTACTCATAGTATCTTGTATATAGAAGAGAAAGTCGAGCAGCAACGGGTTGACCTTTTCTTCCGTGATATGTTAAAGTGATTCAGATAGAAAAAAAATGGATATGTGTAAAACTATGATCTCTCCATTGTCTGGGAAAATCATCTGGGATTTGAAGGGTGATAAATTGTTCCTCTCGAGTAGCTAGAATAGGATGTTGGTCAAGTTTTGATGCAGCAACATATTCTTTGACTCCTTTTGGTGTATGTTGGACTAGGGAACAAATTTGGGTCCATGGTGAAAATGATTTTTTGTCAAAAGCTGAGTAAGGGTTTATGAGGGGTAGTTCAGTGGAGGATACTTTCTGTTCGTCGGGTAGGATATCTACTTCATAGAGGTAATCATATTTTTGGACAAGGTTTTATATAAAGTAGGGGACATATTCATTTTTGCAAGGGAAGAAGATCATGGAAATGACTCAAACATATTCAGTAAACTGTTCCTCCCTATGAAAGGATGGGCTGGCTTTAATCATATATTTGGACTCCCGGGGCTATGGGTAGTCAGCATCTATCTATTGACTCGGGTTTTGACCATATGGGCCCGTGTTGACTTTCATTGACTTTTTAGAATTTAATTAAATATGGATGCTTTATTATTTAGAATTGATTCCAATAGATTTATTTGACATGATTGAGTTGTATTTGACTAGACTCGAGTCTTTTGGAGGTTAATTTGAGATGGAAGGCCATTTTGGAAGGTTGCAGCTTGCCAGGTAGAGGTAAGCCTCTTGTTTATACTGGTAAGAGAAAATCTTCCTTATAGGATATTTATTTGCTACTTGATACTTGATTTAGGCGGTTCATATATGCTAGGTGACAAGCATATATGCATGGCTAGCCGGTTAGAGTTAGGCTTATATCATGCATTGTTGAGAATTTATGAATTATTATCCATGTTTCATTAACTCTTTGACTACGTGATGAATAATAATCATGTTTAGAGACAATGCTAGACTTGTGACTAGTTGATTTGGACTTGACATATTTCTTTCTCTGTGTTGGGTTTTCTACATTAGCCATAATCGGACTTAAGAATATGGAATGAAAATATTGATATGTTATGGTAAGTTGAATTATATGATTAGCCATAACTATATTATTCATGTTAACATCCATCCATATTCGATTATTTTGTCCCATTATGTCTTTATTACATCATCTCATATGCCTATACATGAGTTGGAGAGCGAAATATTGAGGAAAGTTGAGGATTTGGCTTGGTTTCGTGAAGGTTTTGGAGTAAATTGAGACACTTAGTCTCATTTTGGAAGCATAAGTTGTAAGAGCTAACCAAGATTTATTTTGTGTAAATGACCTCGGATTGATGATTTGGTGGTTCCAATAGGGTCGTATGGTGATTTTGGATTTAGTCATATGTTAAGATTTGAAATTGGAGGTTCATAGGATTTACCGAAAGTTGGCAATTTGAAGGTTGGAGAGTTCCTAAGTTTTGATGATATTGGGTTTGGATTGTCATTGCAAGACTTGGAACATGTTCATTTTGTCATTTGGGACTTCTATGCAAAGTTTTGTTATAATCCGGATTGGTTAGGCTTGAACCAGGCGCTTGGTTTGAAGTTTGGAAGTTATTGAACTTATGAGAAGTTCAACTTGTGTTTTGATCGTCGATTCTTAGTTTTGATGTTAATTACGGTGTTTTGAGCCCCTAGATAAGTTTGGTGAGGTATCAGGACTCTTTGGTATGATTGGATGGGTCCCAGGGGGCTCAGGTGTATTTTAGATAGGTTCCAGGCTATTTTTTAGGTTGTTTGCAGGTTTGGTGCTGGTCCATAGCAGCTATGGAGATAAGGTGCGCAGGTGTGAAGTAACATCTGGGGTAGGGGGTTCGCAGATATGAAGAGGAGCCTGTTTAGGCAGTGGGCTGCTTCCGCGAGGGAGGTCCGTTAATGCGGACATATCATTTTGAAAGGAATTTCGCACCTGCGAAGTTTGGTCAGCTGAGGGAAGGGCACAGATGAGCAAATATGGACCGCACCTGCAGTCTCTTAGATGTGAGAATTTGGTCCGCAAATGTAAAATCACTGGCATACATTTAAATTTCGAAGAGTTAGCTTATGTTTTATTGTTTGGAGTTTTGGAGCTCGACAACAGGCAATTTTCGGAGGAATTTTCACCATAGTTTAGAGGTTAAGTAATTTCTACTTGATTTTAGTATTATATCTTGTTTCCCCATGGATTATTACACATCGATTATGGAATTTGAATGAGAAATTTGGGGGTTTTGGTGCTAGATTTTGGAGAATGAATAATTGAGATTTGAACCCCGATTTGGAGTCGGATTTGGTTGAAACTTGTACATTAGGCTCGTATTCGAATGGGTAGTCGGGATTTGTGAGTTTGTTCAGGTTTTAGGAAGCGGTCCACATTAATTTTTTGGTTGATTTTGTATATTTTATTAAATATCGAGCCTTTATGCTTCGTAATTATGTCCTTTAGCATTATTTGACACTTTGATGTATTATTTGACTAGATTCGAGTCGTTCGAAGCTCGATTCACTAGGGAAGGAATTTTCTAGTATTGACTTGGCTCCTTTAAGGTAAGTATCTTGCCTATCCTTGGTTAAGGGACTAGTTGCTTGACCTGTTGATGTTGGCTACATGCTGAAGGTAGCATACATGCGAGGGGTCGAGCCCATGTGGGTGCACCGGGGTTGTCCATGATGGGGGTAGTCCTTAGGCTATATTATGCCTTGTTTTAGATATTGTTATCGTTGCTACCATGCTTATTATGTTTGTATTACTACCTAACCTTGTGAATCATGATAGAGATTATATGTAGGTTTGCGTTCCTATTTGAACATGATACTTGTTGTGGTGTGGCGTAACTGCCTAATTTAAGTTGTAATTATACATTTCGCACATGCAAATACTTTATCATGATATTTCATAAGTCCATGAGTATGTGATTTGATATCCATTTACTATATACGTGTATTCATGTATATGTTTTTTTGTGTTATGGACTGGTATGATACCACGTGAGTTGTCTATGCAGGTCGAGTTGACTATGGCATTGTCACGACCCGAGTTCACCCTCCATGAATATGTCGTGATGGCACCTAGTTCCTACAACTAGGTAAGCCTATCAATGCGGAAATAACAACTTAACTTGCGAAATGGTTGAATAAAGCTAAACATATTAGAATAATAACTGCATATAAGGCCGCTCGGCCTATACAACTCAAAAAAAATGCGGAAGTCTACAGCTAAATCCCAAAACCCGAAAACTCACGGGAACCACAGGCTAACAGAACATAGTACGCTGCTCTAACTCCAGAATATCTAAACAACTGAGAGAAAAAAGGAATAAACTAAATACTAAAGCTGGAACAGAATAGAGACTCCTGGTATGCGGACGCGGCAGATATACCTCGAAGACTCCGTGTATCTCCTCGCCTCAAGGATAGTCCGCCTGAGAAGAGATACTTGGATCTGCACATGAAAAACATGCACAGGAAGGGCATGAGTACACCACAGCGGTACTCAGTAAGTGCCAAGCCTAACCTCGGTCGGGTAGTGACGAGGAAGGTCAGGGCCCTACTGAGATAAAACATAATAAATAATAGGATAACGGAAACAGTTTAAATAAAGTCTACAGCGAGAATCTAAACCAGATATATAAGGAAGAACAGTAGTAGAAAGCAAAGGTAACAATACAAGGAATACTGCTCTCAACAAGGAATAATAGCCCGGGATCTCTTGGTATCCCGAGGATCTCTTGGTATCCTCATCATATGCACCAGGGATCTCTTGGTATCCCGAGGATCTCTTGGTATCCTCATCATATACACTGGGGATCTCTTGGTATCCCGAGGATCTCTTGGTATCCTCATCATATACACTGGGGATCTCTTGGTATCCCGAGGATCTCTCGGTATCCTCATCATACACACGGGGGATCTCTTGGTATCCCGAGGATCTCTTGGTATCCTCATCATATACACTGGGGATCTCTTGGTATCCCGAGGATCTCTCGGTATCCTCATCATACACACTAGAGATCTCTTGGTATCCTCATCATATACACTGGGGATCTCTTGGTATCCCAATACATATAGAAATACATGTGCCAGGGATCTCGTGGTATCCCGCACCCTCAATCCAGAATATATAGAGTACAGGGGGATCTCACAGGAAGCCGTCCCGTAGTCCCAAATTAAACACACAACAACAATAACTCATAATCTCAGAATATATGCTAAAATCAATACAAGTAATAGGAATTTCTAGCCTAACGTGCTTCACAGAGTACAAATAGTACAGTCAAACAATTAAGCAAGTAAGTCAGCTAAACATGCTTCTCTAAGCTAGCACAGGTCTAAACTTATAGTCCAGAATGAACAAGTAAACATGAAGACTCAATTTAAATACTTCAAGTAGAAACGGGTTTACAACAATTAGCTCAAGTACGCGCTCGTCACCTCACGTACGTGGCATTCAAATATTCAAAGATCATGTCCTAAGGGAAAAGGTCCCCCACACAAGGTTAGACAAGCTACTTACCTCGAACTGGCTCAATAATCAACTAGGAACCACGCCTTTGCCACGAGTATCCGACTCCAAATGGCCCAAATCTATTCAATTCAATTACATATCGTAAATAATATTGCAAACAACTGATTCCACTATTAAATTTAAAGCTAGGGCGCGAAAATAGGAAAAATGACCAAAATGCCCCTCAGGACAACGTCTCGGAATCGAATAATTTTCACATTTTCAGAACCCTAGTACTCTCACGAGTCTAACCATATAAAAATCTCCCAAATCGGAGGTCAAATGCCCACGCAAAACTCAATGGTTTAGTGTAAGAAGTTTTCTCCCATTTTGATGCCAAATTCGAAATTAGATGATGGATTAAGCTATATATCAATGGAATACAACTAAAAGGGATTAAGAAAATGTTACCCAATGATCTTCACTTCCAAACCCACTCAAAATCTCCCTCTCCCGAGCTCTCAATTGATTTTTCTAACTTTTGAAACTCAACCCTCGAAATCCCCTTTTCTGAACAGGTGTTTCTGCTTCTGCGGACAAGGGACCGCTTCTGCGGTCCCGCTTGTGCGGAAAGTGAGCCGCTTCTGCGACTATCACTAAAATAGCCACATCCGCTTCTGCGGTCCAGTCAACCGCTTATGCAGTTCCGCTTGTGCGGATTATCCACCGCTTCTGCGGTTCCAAACAAAAGCCAAATGGCCGCATCTGCGGCTATTTTCTCGCAGATGCGAGACCGCTCCTGCGGAATTTCCTCCGCATCTGCGATGCCTGGAAACTCTGCCCAAACCGCTTCTGCGATGATCCAGCCGCTTATGCGGCTCCTCTTCTGCGGTTCCAAGCCGCAGAAGCGAAAATACCAGAAGATGAAAAACCAGCTGCTGCAACACTTCAATAATCTCCCCGTTAACCACCCGAAATCATCCCAAGGCCCTCGGGACCTCAACCAAAAGCACCAATACCACCTAATACCTTATTCGAACTTGTACCAATCTTAAAAACACCTAAAACCATGCCGGAAACCCGAATTAATCAAAGATTCAAGCCTAAGAACTTCAAATTCCAATAAAACACGCTTTCGATCAAAAACCTAACCAAACCTCGTCCGAATGACTTGAAATTTCGCACACACATCCCAAATGACATGACGGAGCTACTGCAACTTCGGGAATTCCAATCCGACCCTCGGATCAAAAACTCACTATCGGACCGGAAACTTCAAAAATTCAAACTTCGGCATTTCAAGCCTAAATGAGCTACGA
>NW_017672018.1:100729-129561 GCF_001879085.1 Nicotiana attenuata
CCCCAGTTCACCCTCCATGAATATGTCGTGATGGCACCTAGTTCCTACAACTAGGTAAGCCTATCAATGCAGAAATAACAACTTAACTTGCGAAATGGTTGAATAAAGCTAAACATATTAGAATAATAACTGCATATAAGGCCGCTCGGCGTATACAACTCAAAAGAAATGCGGAAGTCTACAGCTAAATTCCAAAACCCGGAAACTCACGGGAACCACAAGCTAACAGAACATAGTACGCTGCTCTAACTCCAGAATATCTAAACAACTGAGAGAAAAAGGAATAAACTAAATACTAAAGCTGGAACAGAATAGAGACTCCTGGTCTGCGGACGCGGCAGATATACCTCGAAGTCTCCGTGTATCTCCTCGCCTCAAGGATAGTGCGCCTGAGAAGAGGTACCTGGATCTGCACATGAAAAACATGCGTAGGAAGGGCATGAGTACACCACAGCGGTACTCAGTAAGTGCCAAGCCTAACCTCGGTCGGGTAGTGACGAGGAAAGTCAGGGCCCTACTGAGATAAAACATAATAAATAATAGGATAACAGAAACAGTTTAAATAAAGTCTACAACGAGAATCTAAACCAGATAAATAAGGAAGAATAGTAGTAGAAAGCAAAGTTAACAATACAAGGAATACTGCTCTCAACAAGGAATAATAGCCGGGGATCTCTTGGTATCCTCATCATATGCACCAGGGATCTCTTGGTATCCCGAGGATCTCTTGGTATCCTCATCATATACACTGAGGATCTCTTGGTATCCCGAGGATCTCTTGGTATCCTCATCATATACACTGCAGATCTCTTGGTATCCCGAGGATCTCTCGGTATCCTCATCATATACACTAGGGATCTCTTGGTATCTCAAGGATCTCTTGGTATCCTCATCATATACACTGGGGATCTCTTGGTATCCCAATAAATATAGAAATACATGTGCTAGGGATCTCGTGGTATCCCGCACCCTCAATCCAGAATATATCGAGTGCATGGGGATCTCCCGGGAAGCCGTCCCGTAGTCCCAAATTAAACACACAACAACAACAACTCATAATCTCAGAATATATGCTAAAATCAGCAAGTAATAGAAATTTCTAGCCTAACGTGCTTCACAGAGTACAAATAGTACAGTCAAACAATTAAGCAAGTAAGTCAGCTAAACATGCTTCTCTAAGCTAGCACAGTTCTAAACTTACAGTCTAGAATGAACAAGTAAACAGGAAAACTCAATTTAAATACTTCAAGTAGAAACGGGTTTACAACAATTAGCTCAAGTACGCGCTCGTCACCTCACGTATGAGGCATTCAAATGTTCAAAGATCATGTCCTAAGGGGAAAGGTCCCCCACACAAGGTTAGACAAGCCACTTACCTCGAACCGGCTCAATAATCAACTAGGAACCACGCCTTTGCCATGAGTATTCGACTCCAAATGGCCCAAATCTATTCAATTCAAGTACATATCATAAATAATATTGCAAACAACTGATTCCATTATGAAATTTAAAGCTAGGGCGCGAAAATAGGAAAAATGACCAAAACGCCCCTCAGGCCAACATCTCGGAATCAAATAATCTTCACATTTTTAGAACCCTCGTACTCTCACGAGTCAAACCATATAAAAATCTCCCAAATCGGAGGTCAAATGCCCACTCAAAACTCAATGGTTTAGTCTAAGAAGTTTTCTCCCATTTTGATGCCAAATTCGAAATTAGATGATGGATTAAGCTATATATCATTGGAATACAGCTAAAAGGGATTAAGAAAATGTTACCCAATGATCTTCACTTCAAAACCCACTCAAAATCGCCCTCTCCCGAGCTCTCAATTGATTTTTCCAACTTTTGAAACTCAACCCTCGAAATCACCTAACGGAGCTAACCATCGGATTTCCATTCCGAGGTCGTCTTCACACTGCTCCGACTACGGACTATTTTTCAACACTTAATCTCTCATTTAGGGACTAAGTGTCCCAAAACTCTCCGAAGCCCAACGCCGAAAGTCCCGGCAAACCAAAATAGCAGAAATGAACTTAGGGGAAGTAGTTAATAGGGGATCGGGGCGTAAATTCTTAAGACGACCGGCCGGGTCGTCACAGGCATGTGAGTTATCCGTGCAGTGGCGTGATAATGGCGCATGAGTTGTCCGTGCAGTGGCTATGATAATTGCACATGAGTTATCCGTGCAGAGTGTAGATAATGATTCATCCACCTTGGGTCATTCTCTCATATTTCTCCTTGATGATGTACATACAGTTGTGAAAAACTTATCAATAGAGGTTTTTGTGTATCTTCTCTATATGCAAGCTCCTCGGATGTGTCATACCCCGTATTCTCGCGAAAGTGGCTTTCAATATGTGACAACTCTTTTAAATGGTTATTAAAAGAGAAGAGTCACTACCTAACAGTTTAAGGTGTGTTAGGGCACCTATTTGCAAATATCACTTTTTGACTTGTCAACGTCACAAAAGATTGGGTAAGGGCTCAAATTACCTCAAAGAGAAGGTGTTAGGCACTCTTCGAGGTCCACAACTATGGGTCCTGGCCGAAGTTTACACTGTGTGGGATTATCGTATTACAATTGTCCTAAGCGATCATATAAGTGAGAGAAAACAAGGAACTTAAAGGTTCTATTGTGAACATGTGTAAAGGAAATCGGGCAACAATCTACATAGATGATTAATACAAGTCTTTGGAGGTTACAAGGTACAACTTAATTAGTCTATATTCGATGACTAAGTGTGAACAATAAACATATAAAAAGAGGGGGGAGGGTCCTAAGATCTTTAGTCTAAAATATCACCCCGTGCAACATAAATAATACTTCGCAACTCCCTTAAGGTAGGGGTTGCTCATATTACTTAGCGGGCACAGATTATCATCTCTTGCTACCCGATTACAATGTTAAAGTTATTTACCTAAAGGCACTCCAATTCAATTCTAGGTTGTGTCCTATGCGTGCACTACCCTTCCCATGCCTATGGTCCAGGAGGCTTTGGACCTACTATTTGGTGGTTCTGGACTCTACTTAGGATGCTAAAAATGATCAAACTAGGCGCATACTCAAAACATATAGGACTTCACATAAATGTAATAAAGGGATCAAGTTAACCCCCACACATAAACAACAAATGCACCCGGGCAGATTAGGCAGTAGACAATTTTAGAATTAAGTCATTAAGTCCTATAGGCATGATTTCTATGTGATTCTGACTTCCAGCATTGTACAGGCAGCATTGCAGCTTTGGATTAATGCATTGGCAGATTAAAGGTATTGCAGGTCTTATAGTCATGGTCTTTAATTGTTTGCATAATGAGGTGGCACACTGCTCGAAAGCTCAGGATTAACAGTATGGATTTTATAAACATGCTTCTTAAGCGGGCGACAATATCCTATAGACAGGATTTCTAATAGTTGACAGTAGAATCTGATATTATAATACTTTATCCCTATAGGAATGTCATATAAGTGTGGCAGTAAAACGAAGCAGCAAGAGTATTCAATTAATTGATTAAGAACCTACATTCATGATATGTAGGTGAGCAGTGTGCTAAAGCAATAGAAGCAACTGATTGATTGATTAATTGAAGCCCTATAGACATGACATTTAGACTAGCGAAATACATGTTATTGCATCCTATAGGCATGTTGTTTATACGTTCACAATAGTGGACATGGGAAACACGTATAGTAATTGCTTAAACTAACATGTTTTTGATGGTATGCAAGTATTAGACAGATTAAGTGAGGTGTGTGATTTCCTATAGGTGTGATTTCTATGAGTATGTAGAATAGGAGCACATCAAACGAATAGCAAACAAGATAGATAAATCCTATAGGCAAGTTTTCTATCCGTTCATGCGAGAATCAGAATACCCCAACCCCTTTTCACTAATCTCATCATCGCTGGTTTATAAATTATTACATGCACAAAGATAAAAAGAAGAAACAGACTCAAATATTACAAAATCGAGATGATTACAGGCCCAACAAATAAAGCGGACTCAAGAAGAGCTAACCCAACACTGCTTGGGCCTTCAATAGACTCTTTCTCTTGAATAGTTGGCCCAGATCCAAACACTTCCCAAAACAAGAAAGTATGTCCATTTACACAACCCAAAACCACACATGGACTCATATCCAGCCCAATAGTTACATATTGACCACTTTACCAAATAAATTAATGAACCACATATAGAATTTAGCTAAACAGTTCTAAAGCAACACCGCATAGGGCCAGGATTGTGCGACATTTAGCATGATGCATAAACACTGGGTATTTTAGAAGCAAGAGTGATAGATTTGATCAAGCAAGGAACATGAACTAGGAGAATCAATAGAATTAATTTCAACATGGTAAATTTGACGTGGCAAACTAATAACATGGGTTAAAAATCATTAAGTAGGTGAGAGCATGCTAAAGATAGACATAACATTATGAGAGTTGAGGAAACGTGCCATTTAGAGTTAACAGGGTAAGCACACACAAGATGCACATGTTAAGCTTTCCAGAGTGAGTCTAGGGTAGAGCGTGATTCAAAATTAGTCCAAAAGAGATTTTAAAAGTATGAATCTAAGTGAGGAAGGTCTGATAGAGCCATGGTTAGAGGATGACAATTGCACATAGTAAACAAGCAGATAGGCATGATCTATAGCAGTTAATAAGAATCTCAATTGTGTTGAATATAACACAGAGGTTCCCTAGTTAAAAATATTTTAGTAGAAGACATTGCAAATTTAAGGTCAAGCATATCAGACAGATTTCAGAACGTAAACTAGTTAACCATGCAAAATACAGAAAACTAGTGTCGTAGGATTCGACTGGAAACCTAGGCAATACTAAAGAGTACAGAGTTGGCTAAACACCACATTACAATTCTTAAAGCCACATGTTTGGTTAAAGCATAAGATTCATGTAAATAAGGACATATTAAAGCCTACATAAAGGATTTAGAAACTTATTAAGACAAATTCTAGGCAGACAGTAATTCCTTAGAGTTTCAGGGCAAGCATTCAAATTGAAACATAAATATACAGTATTGAACAGTCAATGTGAGAGATTAGGAATTCATGAACACAACAACTTCTGACGAGTGTAACAACCCAGAAAATCTTCTAACATGCTAACTTACACAAATCCAGATGAAGAATTACAAGAGAAAAATTGAACAAAGGCCGGCATAACATCATATTGTCTTTGAAAAGACCACGTAACACGAATAGGGATGCAACATTATTGAGAGAGCTTGAACACTTACTAGTTTGCAAATTTAACAACAAATAGAGAAGAATCACCAAATTCCAGTAGCAAAATAAGAACAACAACAGGAATTCCACACCTTTAGTGCGTCAGAGTTCACAAGAGCTTCGAACGAGCCTCGAGTAGTGCTCGCACTAGAGAGGTAATTAGAGACAAATTCGGTGGCCTTGGCTTTTAGTCGGCCACAATCAAGAGTGCAAAAAGTATAGAAGAATGAGAGTAGAGAGAATAGTAGTGGTAACAGTAGTTGTAGCAGTAATCGTTAAGACCTTAGCGGGGAAGGGAGTTTATATAGTAGTAAAATCAAACGATTAAACAAGGAAGGAAAATTAAGCAAAAATAAATAAGGAAAGAAGAAAAATACACATGCAATCAGTTATGAATAATCAGTTAGGTTCAATGCTTAAAATCGGCCAACTGTCACGAAGAATCAGTTAGGTTCATGTATATGGACGAAATATTTTCCAAATCTCCAAGAATCGGGTCGATTCCCGTCCGATCTAGGAGATGGTACTTGCCAAAATTGGGCAAATACCTAAGTGACACCATAAACATGTGACCAGTAGCGGAGGAACATGGATATGGTAAGCAAATAATATAGGAATCCCATTATCAATGGGATTAGGAGAGGGATTTAAGGGGGAGGCGGCTAGGGTTCTTCAGAGAAGATGGAGAGTGGAGAGCATTCAGAGGCGACAATCTTAGGGTAATGGGGATTAGGGATTGGGGTTGCGTAGCTAAAAATGGTAAAGTAGCTGTGGGCCGTTGATCTTGAGAGATCAATAGCCAGGATAAAAAATTGAGCGGGGCGGGTTGGTTTAACGGATCGCGACCGAGTCAGATTAAAAGGTTCTTTTGGTTTGGGCTGGGGGGTTGGGCCAAGGGTTTTGAGGTCTGGGCTGGTAGTTTGGGTCCGAAAATTAGCCTAATTTGGGCCAAATTTTAAATAAAAGAAATTAAGGAAGAAATATATTAAGAAAATAAATATAGAAATACTATTTATGCAACTTAATTTTTTTTTAAAAAAAATTAATAGCTAAAGATTGTAAAAATATGAGAAATGTTCTTTGACCCAAGTAAAATAGTAAATGCAATTAATTGTTAAAGTATAGGCTACTAATGCAAATGATGTATAAATAGTGTGAAATGCAAATGCAATTATATAAAAATATTATAGGACATGCATGTGGGTATAAATAATTAATTTGGATGAGTGAATCACCCCAAAATAGTTTGAAGGGATAATTAATAAATATTTGAACAATTTAAATGGAAGAAAAACCAATTTAAAACTTTAAAAATTATGAAATATTATAAAAAATACTTATATGACTCTTGTAAATTGATCACAATGCAAAATGATTTTTTATGATATATAGAATATTTTATAAAATATGCGGGCAAAATTGGATATCAACGGGATGTATACATGATTTTGCCGCATATCTCCCCTATACGTTAGCTCGGGAATTGTATACATGCCTTTATATGCATATCTTCTCTATATGTAGCTTTCGTTGATGAAATGACACAGTACATATCTTCTCGATATGTCTCTTTGTGTAGTTTGACTCATATTTTTATGCATATCATCTCTATATGCCGAGCTATTATTCGATTTGATGTTAGTGCAAGTCTTCTCAAAGTGCACGGTCAACTTATCTACATTTTATGCGTAGATTCTAGTATTGTTACTGCGTATTTGCAAGTATTCATAAATTATATAGATATATTATGTAAGTATGATCGGCGGTTCTTGTTGCTACCTCTCTGAGGTTAGTCATGTTAATTACTCAGTACATGGGGTCGGTTGTACTCATGCTACGCTCGGCACTTAATTGTGCATATTCAAGGGTTGGACCGAGCTGAGCATCTTAATCTGAGTTGCTGCTACACTGTTGAGACGAGGTAGACCTGTTTCCTTTTTGCAGTCCTTGGTGTCTCTTCCTATCTTCTTTATTGTTGTTGTTGTTCAGACAATATTCTACATTATTAGATTTGTACTCCTGTTGTAGAGCTCATGACTCTGTATTACATGTTCTGGGGGATTATGTATTGTCGCAGGCTTTATTTATGGTAATTTGACTCTGAGTCTTAATTATTCTACAATTTAATATCACGTTTCGTTATTATTTTTATGATTGGCTTGCCTACCAAGTGGTCAGGTTCCATCATGACCAATGGTGGTTTTGGATCCTAAAAAGTTGGTATCAGAGCCCTAGGTTCATAGGTTCTACGGGTCATAAACAAGTTTAGTAGAGTCTTGCGAATCGGAACGAAAATGTGATTTTGTTCCTTTTTCCGCAAATTGTTAGGCTTACCTAGTCCTACATGGTTGGAGAGCGCGTTCTGCTTCGGCTTTCGCCTATGAAGGGCGTAATGAGATTAGGGAAGAAAGGGAAGTTGAGTCCGAGGTTTATCGGCCCTTTTGAGTTATTGAGGCATGTAGGGGAGGTTTCTTATGAGCTTGCCGTACCTCCCAGCTTGGCAGGAGTTCATCCGATATTTCATGTTTCGATGCTCCGGAGGTATCACGGTGATCCGTCGCACGTGTTGAATTTCAGTTCAATACAGTTGGACAAGGATCTATCTTATGTTGAGGAGCCAGTGGTGATATTGGACAGGCAGATTTGAAAGCTGAGGTCAAAGAACATTGCATCAGTGAAGGTTCAGTGGCGGGGTCAGCCAGTCGAGGAGGCAACTTGGTAGACCGAACAGGATATGCGCAGCCGTTACCCTCATATTTCCACTACACCAGGTATGTCTCTATGCTCGTTCGAGGATGAACGAATGTTTAAGTGTGGGAGGATGTAACGACCCGGCCGGTCATTTTAAGAATTAACGCCCCGATCCCCTATTAACTGCATTCCCCGTGTTTGTTTCTGCTATTGTGAGTTGCCGGGAGGATTTATTTAGAGTTTCGGAGAGTTTTGGGACAGTTGTCCCTAAATGAGAGTTTAAGTTTTAGAATTTGGACCGTAGTCGGAATAGTGTGACGACGGCCTCGGAATGGAATTCTGTTGGTTTCGTTAGCTCCGTTGGGTGATTTCGGGTTTAGGAGCGTGTTCGGATTGTGTTTTGGAGGTCCGTAGCTTAATTAGGCTTGAAATGCCGAAAGCTGGAATTTTGAAGTTTCCAGTTCGATAGTGAGATATTGATATCGGGGTCGGAATGGAATTCCGGAAGTTGGATTATCTCCGTAGTGTTTAATGTGACGTGTCTGCAAAATTTCAGGTCATTCGGACGAGGTTTGATAGACTTTTTGATCGAAAGCATAATTCGGAAGTTTTTGGAATTCCTAGGCTTGAACTCGATGATGATTCGATGTTTCGATGTTGCTTTAGGTGTTTTAAGGATTGTTATAAGTTTAGATAGTGGTATATGACTTGTCTGTGTTTTTGGTTGAGGTCCCGAGGGCCTCGGAATGAATTCGGGTGGTTAACGGGAAGTTTGAAACTTGGAATTTGCAGCTGAAGTTCTTTGGGCTGCTATCATAACCGCATCTGAGGTTGAGAGGCCGCAGATGAGACTCCCGCAGATGCGGAGTCAAGCCGCAGAAGCGGCCAAGAGGAAATAGAGCTAGGACCGCAGAAGCGGATGTGTACCGCACCTGCAGGACCGCAGATGAGGCATCTGGGTCGCAGGTGCGGAGATAGAATTTTTAAGTTAGAACCGTCGAAGTGGTTCCCCAACCGCAGAAGCAGTATTGCAGATGCGATGGGTGGACCGCAGGAGCAGGTTTGCTGGGCAGAAAAATCCGAAATTCGAGGGTTTAGTTTCAATAGTTGGAAAATTGATTTGGAGCTCGGGAGATGGCAATTTTGGGAGGAATTCGAAGAGGCAATCAGTGGGTAACGTTTCCTAATCCTTTTCTAGTTGTATTCTTATAATCTAATCTTAGTTTTGTCATTTAATTTCGGATTGGAGATGAAAATTAGGAAAAATTTGGAAGAAAGTTATTAGACCTAGAATTCGAGTTTTGACTGGGTATTTGACATTGGATTTGGATAATTTTTATATGGTTAAACTCGTGAGGGTTTGAGGATTCTGAAAATATAAATTTTACCCGATTCCGAGTCGTGGGCTCGGAGGGTGTTTTGGTTATTTTACCTAATTTTGCGTATTAGCTTAGAATTTAATTGTAGAATCAGTTACTTGAAGTGTTATTTACATTATGCAATTGAATTGAATAGATTTGGGTCATTTGGAGTCGAGTACTCGTGGCAAGAGCGTGGTTTCGGGTTGATTTTGAACCGGTTCGAGGTAAGTGGCTTGTCTAACCTTGTGTGGGGGGAAACTCCCCTTAGGATTTGGTATTATTGATGTTTGAAATGCCATGTACGTGAGGTGACGAGTGCGTACTTGTGCTAATTGTTGAAAAATCCGATTTTCATTAAGTACTTAGAATTGTATTTCCTTTCATGTTTATACTACTTGCAATTTAAGCCTGTTGTTAGCTTAGGGAAGCACGTCTAATTGATTTAATTGCTTATTTGTTCTACTGCCTTATTTGAATTATGTGCAGCATGCTAGGTTAGAAATACCTGCTTTACCTTGGTGTGAAATTTGATTGAATTGAGTATTCTTCTTGTTGCTGCTGTGTATTTACTTTGGGACTACGAGACGGTATCCCGGGACATCCCCCAGTATGTTTACTTTGGGACTACGGATATGTATTCCGAGAGATCCCCCTGCACTTTTACATTGGAACTACGGGATTGCACCTGGTAGATTCCTCCAGTACTGAGTATTTACATTTGGGACTGCGGATCGGGATCCGGTAGTTCCCCGTGCACTATGAGTTGGACAACGGGATGGTATCCCGGGAGATCCACCAGATATTTATATTTGTGACTACAGGACGGTATCCTGGGAGATCTCCGGTTGTTATCTCTGTGTGAGCTGTATTTCTTTCCGTGATTATTTGTCTCTGTTATAGCTGTTGTTGTTCTTTCTATCCTGTGTTACTTCTTACTGTTGCACTTAACTATAATGCTTTATTTTACACTGTTACATCTTGTATTTCCTTTAGCCTCAGTAGGGCCCTGACCTTCCTCGTCACTACACGACCGAGGTTAGGCTTGGCACTTACTGAGTACCGATGTGGTGTAATCATACCCTTCCTGCGCATGTTTTTCATGTGCAGATCCAGGCTCTTCCATTCAGACTTATCACGCTTGAGGCGAGGCATTTTGTAGAGACTCCGAGGTATATCTGCTGCGTCCGCAGACCGAAGAGTCCCTTTCTATTTTCAGTACTAGTATAGCCCTTTATGTATTTTTCCTTGTTGGTAGACATTCTGGAGTTCGCGCTTATTATGTAATCTCTTAGCTTGTGATTCATGGGATTTCGAATTTTGGGAAATGTACAATTTTCGAGATCTTGTGTTGGTACATGCCGAGCAGCATCTTAAACACTTCTATAATTGTTTATCTTTAGATTTTATTTGTTTTCCGCATTTTATTCCTTTTTCGTAAATTGTTAGGCTTACCTAATCGTAGAGACTAGGTGCCGTCACGACAGTTCACGGAGGGCGAACTTGGGTTGTGACAGAAGTGTCAAGAAAGCGTATACTATCAATCCAAGAGATTTTTCCAAATATCTATATTTCACCCAATATTTACGTCATGTCATCACACTAAGCATAATCAGATATCAAGATAGGCCTAAGCCCCAAATGAAGTGGGGTCGAAATCCAATAGTCAAGAGAATCAAGAACCATATTAAAAATGGCTTCCTAATTCGTACTTAACACGAACAAGTTCCAATTTAAGATGAGCTACAAATTCAAAGTCAAGATGGAAAAAGATCCGAATGAAGAGGCATGCCGAGATGAGTGACAAAATCACTGCCACAAGAAGGACAAAGACCCAACAAGAATGCAAAATGATCAAGCAATCTGTACGACTGGGCGATTTAGCGAATATCTTACAATACTTGATATAACACGAATACAACGATATAAATTAAAGAAAATAGAACAAAATCTCAAGTTATTTCAAAACCATTCCAGCAAGTAAAAATAGTACAAAGTTTATACACAAACTTTGGGTGTTTTACCACAAAATAATTCCACCACAATTTTAGGACGTTCACATCGTCTATGCCATAGACCAATCAAACCTGTCCATTTCCTCAAACACTGTCCCTTAGATTTTATAAGGGTATATATACCTTAAATACATAATCAAATATTTATACAAGTTCAATGACTCCAACATGTCGAACTAAACACGATATCGGTGAAAATCACCCTAAATTTTAAAAACATACATTCTGGACAGTACCACTGTCTTGTGTTGTGGTTAAGTTGTGAAGATGTAAACGGACACAATAGACTTTATAGTCTTTATCAAAGTTGTAGATATATGTCTTAGGGTTCCAAATAGTTTTGAATAACCCTCGTATTAGCTTTGTACAAAAGGTTATGCTAAAAGTACTAACAGTAGTACAGGGAGGATTTGTAAAACTAAAAATCTAGGCAGCACCTGACCTGTATTTCATCACCCTTTTTCAGGTAAATACAAGAAATACTAGTTTTGGAGCCTGAACAAAAGTTATAGATATATGAAATAGCTTTCCAGAAAAGTACGACTCACTTAAAAAGGAGTTTTATACAAAGAGATGTGATAAAACTACTAACACTGTTCCAGTTCAAAAATGGGTTTGATATGTCTTGGTGGGAAGGTGAGAAGTAACTTATGGCTCAACCAAGACATATCTTGTTGGTGACTTGGTGGGAGAATTTTATGAGAGAAAAGGAGTTGTTGAGGTTTTCTTTTGTGGAGAAAACAAAATTAGAGGAGGTCGTTAAGGATATCTCACAAGGATGATACTTTATATCACCTTGGATAAGGATGAACAAAGGTGGATGCCCAAACATTTTTCTTCTTTAGATAAATACAGAAGAGTGTCTGCCCAAAACTTTAAATATCTTATGTATTTCATAGCAAATTATCAAAATGATATAGTGTTAAACATAGCAACACCATGACTTCTTTGAATATATTAACACAATCTAAAGTAGGAAATTTTCCTATATCGTCAAATTCATGTTTAGAAAGTGCGAAGTAAAATCTATCCTCATTATAAAGATGGTTTATCGAGAATGAAAATACTAGTCTAAAAACTTTGGGGTGTTACACGCAAACGCGATAATAAAGCTTCGCAAATGCGAGACGCAAATGCAAATGCGAAGAACAAAAAACACGGCCTCGACAGCATGACCAAACCACTACCCGATTGCAAACAGCCAACGCGAACGCGAACACGATGAGTCAGCACACCAAAGGTCCACCATCGCGATTCAATGACTGCAAACGTGAAGAAGAAAAGTTGTCAGCCACCTAACACACTACGAGATCGCGACCACACTTACGCGATCGCAGAGAACACCTGAATCATCAGAAACCAGCAATCCAAACATGAGTGAAAATGATTCGAAACACATTCGAAATACACCTGAGGCTTCTAGGACCCCGTCTGAACGCACCAACAAGTTCCAAACATAATAAGGACCTACTCGAGCCCTCAAATCACACATAATAACATCAAAACCATGAATCGTCAATTGATATATATCTCTTAAGTCCATAAATGTCAAACTTTGATCCAAGCGTCCGATTCAAGCCTAACCAATGTGGAATCCAACCAAACTTTACACACAAGTCCCAAATGACATAATGCACTATTTCAACTCCCGGAACATCAACCCGATTCGATAATATCAAAGTCAACTCCCGCTCAAACCCATGAGCTTTCCAAACCTTCAAATTACCAACTTTCGCCAACTAGAGCCGAAACCTTATGGAAACATCCAAATGCAAATCCAGGCATATGCCCAAGTCCAATATCACCATCTGGACCTACCGGAACCATCAAAATTCTAATCCGAGGTCAAATACACAAAAGTCAAACTTGGTCAACTCTTCAACTTAAAGCTTTTCAAATGAGAATTATTCTTCCAAATCAATCCCAAACCACTCGAAAACCAAAACCAATGATTCACAAAAGTCATAGTACACCATATGAAGCTACTCAATAGCTCAAACCACCGAACAAAGTGCAAATGCTCAAATGGAACGGCCGGGTTGTCACATTCTCCCCCACTTAAACATGCGTTCGTCCTCGAACGTGCCAAGAGTCATTCCAAAGCCGTCAAATCACCATATAACCTCACCATACATATAACCATGGGTTATCCCACATCATCCCAATCTATATAAGTCTGACAACACATAACTGAAGATCCTTCAACCTTAATCCATAAACCTCAGAACCCAAATTTCCAACATCCGGAACTCATTATAAGACCCGATTCTTGTGTCTATACACTGTATCAACCTGAACCAACTGCAACAAATCATAAGTATGCTCACAAGGCATAACCATACGACGCAACACGTCACCCACATACCCATAGCAACAACTTTGACGATAATAGTTGCCCATTACAAAATCCAGTACCGGTAAATAACTTCTATCGACTTGAACCTTTACAACACTGATAATGATGTAAGAAACATGGGAAAACTCATAACCACTAACCCAACCAACAAGTTACATCAAACTCCACCTAGACATATACATCACAATCTGGATCCAATAAGCGCAACTCGAATATGACTAAATACGAAAAGAGAAACACATGAGAGAATCCCCCGCAAGCTCAACAGATACCACTGTGAAGCGCAATTTTATGAACCCATCACACAAGAACAAACAAAACACACAAGATAAGCAAACAAATCCTATCCCAATATAACTCTGCTGCGATGTGTGACCTAATCCAGATATCGATCCATAGAATGCGTCAAGCCATGATGCTCACAATCAACAACCATATTCATATCAACAACAAACATGAGAAGCACATGATTATAATCATGGAGATACAGACATCACTATACACCACAAAAAGGAAGACATGCCCAAAGCACCATAACCTATTCAACACCACAAGAGCCATATTGTTTGAATTTGTCAAAGACCCATACAGAACCATATTATGTGTATAGATAGTCCATAATCTCACAACTCATTGTGGCATAAAATATTAACACATGGAACACATCAGAACAGGAATAAGATTCACTCCAACCGATAACACACCCCTCCAAAATAATTGTGTTGAGTACACAAATTCGATCCGATGTAGAGCACACATTCTCGTTAGGCCTACCAGTGGCCTACAAATCAATTCTGATCTTTCCAAGATAGGTAGATAACCTCCGAAAGCCCAAAAACCACTGTATTTTCGTTAAAGCACCCAATAATGCCTCAACCGAGATACCCACTCTGAAGAGACCTTATGCGAATCAGAAGTTGTTTCCCTGACCTTTCTGATACTAAAATATAGAATAAATAATGGCATGGAAATACCGCAAGTCTCCGCACTATCCCATGCAAACTTCATATCTTAGCCATAAAAAAATTTTGGTAACCCTCAAATACCATATATATGCGTCAGACAAAACTAGTGTAACACATGACCATACAATCTGATCGTCGATAGAAGACTCCTCCACTTGGCGCGAAGCCATAGGACACAACATTCGATGATCCACAATACCAGCCTTCATATGCTCATATAGCACCAATCATAAGATATCCCAAATCAACTACTAAGCGCATATCCAACCTCGTGACAGTCAAGCGCGCTTCCTCGAGTGCCTTGAATGATAATATGTACCTTCCATTGAATAGAAGTCCCATATGAAACACATAACCTCTAATATCGCCAGCCAACCTCAAATCAACATTCTCCCATGACCCTACCACGATCACCCCAACTAGGAAATCAATCAAATCCTTTCGAAGCTCGTACTCACTAACCAGATACCAGAACCCGCTTCATTCCACACATAAACAACCAAAAGATCTACCAATACATCTGCGTCCATAGTGGAAACCATCTTGAGATAATGATCGAGCATCCATAGCCCACTCGTAGCCCATCCGCAATATCACAAGCCGTCGGTGGTAGCAGATATAGTGCATGACATCATATACGAGTGGATGTCAAGGAATATAAGATATACGCTTCAATCTAAATCAATGTCATACGATAAGGAAAGAAAGAAGTGAAATTTTCTAATAGTTCGTAGCCTCTCGAAGATAAGTACAGACGTCTCCATACCAATCGGCAAGACTTTAAACTTGCCCGTGATTCATAGAACTTATGAACCTAGAGCTCTGGTACCAACTTGTCACGGCCAAAATGCCATCTTAAGGATCGTGATGGCACCTAGTCTCCAAAACTAGGTAAGCTGATCACTTATAAAAGTTTGACATTTTTAAAGCAGAGTTTAATATATATATATATATATATATATATATATATATATATATATATATATATATATATATATATATATATCAAAATAAAGGTGATACAAACCTACGCGGTAATAATCGCAACAATCCTCCCAAGACTAGGTACTACAAAGTCACGAACTCTACTAAATACATAAAACTAACTCAAAATACTATATTATTCGGATAGAAAATTGACAGTAATAATGTAAGGAAAAGACTCCAAGAGACTGCAGCGATCGAGCAGCTTTACCTTGAATCCTCGTGATTAAGAAACTAACTCTTCCTAAGCCCGCTATCTTCAATACTTGGATCTGCACAAAAAATGTTGAAGTGTAGCACCGCGGTCGGTACCCAGTAAGTATTAAGACTAACCTCAGTGGAGTAGTGATGAGGTACAAGTCAAGATACCTACTAGACATAATAACCTATACAGAATATTAGTATAATGCTAATAATGGAAGCAAGAATCAGTAGATGGTAACAAGGAATAAATATGTGATAAAATAGTAAAGTACTCAAAACATAATTAAAGTACCAGTGAAACCACTTAAGGAAAATAAATGACAACTAAATAATCAAGTCGTTCTAACACAAGGTTTACAATAAAAATCACCCCGAGGAACCATACCTCATAATCACAAGTCATGAGTTCTAGATCACAATTCATATACACAAGGCACCTCGTGCCCACATTATCAATCACAACTGTACGGACAACTCAAATCCAATATCATAATCCGCCTGGCATGGTCACATGCTCGTCATCACAATCCGTCTGACGTGGTCACTAGCTCAATATCACAATCCGCCAGGCATGGTCACAAGCTCAATATCACAATCCGTCCAGCGTGATCACAGGTTCAATATCACAATCCGTCCAACATAGTCATGGGCTAACAATCTAGCCTTATCGCAGAGAAAGCAGTTACACAAGAATACATGTGCATGACTAATGAACATCAAGTTTCATAACCCTGAACTAGTAAAAAGGACATTTTACGGTGTATGCATGTGCAAGTGTACTATCACAGTGTCACGACACAATTTCCCCCTCCGTTGAGTTTCGTGATGGCACCTAGTCTTAAGGACTAGGTAATCCTAATAATTGCGGAATAACAACCATGAATAATAACATCTAAAATTCATCTGAAATAAATTTCTTATACAATCAACATCTTCCCAAAACCCGGTAGTACAAGTCATGAGCTCTATAGAGTTTTCGCTACCATTTCTACACACAACCGTAGGGAAAGTAAGTACAGCAATGAGAATATAAAAGAGGAAGGTGACTCCGAAGCCTGCGAACGCAGCAGCAGGGCTACCTTGAGTCTCCTTGGCAAGAATCCGCACAGCTACTAGCGAACAATACCTGGATCTGCACAAAAAAAAAGTGCAGAAGTGTAGTATGAGCACACAACAGCAGTGCCCAGTAAGTAGCAAGACTAACCTCGGTGGAGTAGTGACGAGGAACAGTCAAGGCACCTACTGGTCAAATGAAATGAACAGAATATGATACTAAAATATCGAGATGAAGATAACGAGGAAATATTAACAGCGGAGCGAAATCAAAATACAAACAGTAGGAACAATAAAGGGAGAACATGGGTAGTAACGAACGACACCAAGTAAATCAGATAGCCAAGTAAATCAACACTGACATAACAGGAACAAAGACAAGTAAGAATGTATTCAAATGAAGAAGGCAATACCAAATCAATCACTCACATCACGCCTAATACACAATCCCGACTATTTCAATCCTCGGTTTCTTGTATCATAATCTCAACTTCCGAACATTCAGCACACATGAAACCTTGTGCTCCCATATTTTCCTTGCTCACTCTTAACAAAAGATATCCACATACTATATAATACATAATGTCCGTACAAATGTACTCAAGATGTTCAAGAAGGCTCATTTACCTAATACACGTAAATTTCATATTCAAAACTAATTAGGGAAACCGACGAGAAAAGATGAGGTTATTTTTAGAAATCATTTGGATAAAGAAATTACCATTTTCAATTAGAATACGACATGGAATGAATTATTACCTTTACTATGGGATTTAATAATTTACAACTTAGTAGAAATTTCCTTTTAAGTAGAATACAACCTCAGACGATTTAAGGAAAATTTAGTTGAGAAATAAGTCAAAAATGTAGAAATTATTGAAGTTGAAGATTTGAAATATATATATATATATATATATATATATATATATATATATACGGCTAGGTATTTACAACACTATGGGTTCCAAAACAAAGACTCACAGCAGGTAGGTAATCTAACCCGTTAAAACACTTGAATTGATAACAACAACTACACACAGCAAGTAGAAAGTGCAGGGCATCACCCTCCGTGCTTTCACACTCACAGAATATTGACAGGGGATCTCCCGGGATCCCGTCCCGTAGTCCTAAACGTAAATACTTAGGGGATCTCTCAGTATCCTCAGTATATAAGCTAGGGGATCTCTTGGTATCCCGAGGATCTCTTGGTATCCTCAATATACAAGCTAGGGATTTCTTGGTATCTCGAGGATCTCTTGGTATCCCGAGGATCTCTTGGTAACCTCAATATATGTACTGGGGATCTCTTGGTATCCCGAGGATCTCTTAGTATCCTTAATATACATGCTAGGGATCTCTTGGTATCCTCAATATACGTGCTAGGGATCTCTTGGTATCCCGAGCCAACAATATGATCAATAACGTCCCGGCAAGGGAATCAACAATATAAACAACACATCCCGGCAAGGGAATCAACAACATAAACAGTACATCCCGGCAAGGGAATCAACAATATAAACAATACATCTCGGCAAGGGAATCAACAACATAAACAGTACATCCTGGCAAGGGAATCAACAATATAAACAATACATCCCGGCAAGGGAATCAACAATATAGACAATACATCCCGGCAAGGGAATCAATAATAATCTAATCAATCCAACAACCCAATCACAAGGAAATTCCACCACCAAGAGTATGATTATATAGCAACAAGAAAATCACGGGGAAACTAAGAAGCACAATAACCTTAACCAAACAACAGAGAACAACTAATTGAATTAAGGCAATTAAGGCCAAATAACAGGTAAGAGTTAGAGGAAAGCTAACAACATCGTATGGAGCATATAGGGTACATTATGAAATTAGATAACTCAATCATAACAGAATACTTTCCATATGATGAAACATAAGGACCTAAGAACCCTAAAGGCAATCTTTCCCATAAATAAGTCCGAACACACACTCGTCACCTCGTGTGCACGGATTACAATTAGCATGGAAGACTCAAATCCTAAGGGGAGTCACCCACACAAGGTTAGGCAAGATACTTACCTCAAAGACGACACACCGATACTCTAAAATGCATTTCTCGGGTGAAAGATCTCCAGGCGACTCAAATCTAACCAAATTAACATCAAAGAACAAACAAAACACATAAGAAACTATTCCGGATCATAAAGCCTAAATCTTTAGTAAAAATCCAAAAATCGGTCAAAAAGTCGACCCCCGGCTCGCACCTCGGAACCCAACAAATTTTACAAAAACCGAATGCCCATTCCGATATGAGTCCAACCATACAACATTTATCAAATTCCGACACCATTTGGTCCCTCAAATCACCATTTTTCATTTTAGAAATTTTCTTCAAAAACCAACTCCTTCCCTAACCCAAAACACTATTTAAAATGATAAAAATCATGGAATATGTTAGATTCTAGGTGAAGAACACTTACCCAACCGATTTCCTTGAAAAACCCCAAAAGAAGCTCCCAAATCTGAAGTTTAAAACCAAAAATATGCAAAAAATGGCTAACCCTCGATATAAAAGGATTCTTCCAGGTCTTGTGCATCTGCAATGGAGAAATTGCATCTGCGAGGCCGCATTTGCGGGAAGGAGTCCGCATCTGAACTTGGTTATTTGGCTTGGGACCGCATATGCAAAAAGTAACCGCACCAGCGACACCACAGGAGCGAAAAGTGGAGCCGCAGAAGCTAAAATTTACCCAGGCGTGCACGGCCGCATAAGCGGCCTGGCTCACGCAGAAGCGGAGGCGCACCTACGCTCCAAGGTCGCAGGTGCGAAAACACTAGAACCACACCTTCTTAGAACTATGCAAAACATCCGAACCTCGTCCGAAACACACCCGAGGCCCTCGGGACCCCGTCCAAGCATACCAACAAGTCATATAACCTAACGCGGACTTACTCGAGCTCTCAAATCACATCAAACAACGCCGAAATGACGAATCACACCATGAATCAAACTTAGGAACTTTCAATCTTCCAACATCAAAAAACTTGTGCCAAACCCACTCAAATCAACTCGGAATGATGCCAAATTTTGCAGATAAGTACAAAATGACATAATGGAGCTACTCCAGCTCTCGGAATCGCATTCCGGCCCCAATATCGCAAAAGTCAACTACGGGTCAAACTTCTCAAATTTCCAAACCTCCATTTTTCTAACTTTAGCCGAAACGCCTCAAATTACCCTACAGACCTCCAAATCTGAATCTGGATGCGTGCCTAAGTCCAAAATCACCATAAGAAGCTGTTGGAATTATCAAAATTTCATTCCGGTGCTATCTATTCAAAAGTCCAATTCCGGTCAAATTCTCACCGCTTAAACTCCCAAAACTAGATTCCTTCATCCAATTTGACTCTAAATCATCTGTTAACTGAATTCAACCATGCACGCAAGTCGATACTCATATTATAAAGATGTTCCAAACCTTACTCCGCTGGACGGAGCTTAAATTCTCAAAACGACCAGCCGGATCGTTACATCCTCCCCCTCTTAAAACCAACTTTCGTCCTCGAACGTGCCAAGATTCGCCTCAAAGTTCTCAAATCATTGAATGCACACATCCAACATACACCCGCGGGTGATCCCACGTCACCCTAATCCATATAAATCTGACGACACCATCTTAACTGAAATTTAGCCTTTCTAGCAATACCAATAAGCCTTAGAGCCAAAATCCCCATCTCCCATTCATTTCCAAGGACCCGATTCTAAATCCATACCCGGTTTCAGTTTCAACTAGCTGCAACCACTTATGCCTACACCCACAGAGTACAACCACACAACATACACACCACGCATAGGCCTATAATAACATTCCTGATCACAATACTTGCCCGTAATCAAATCCTGCTCCGGCCATAAGCCTCAAATTCGATAGAACCCGATTCAAACCCCCACAACGCTGACGATGATACAATAACCACGAAAACCATATAGCTAACACCCGAATCATCAATTCACAACTAATACCAACGGGCACACACCCCACCAGCTAGAACTCAAGAAGCACAGCACGAAAATGACTGAATATGGAAAGGAAACACATAAAGGAACTATCAAACAAGTCCGTCAAGCACAAATTTTTTTCTATCAAAACTAATTTACAACACAATCTAACAAGAAAGAATTAAAGCATATAAAAGAATCACAAGGATCTCATACTGATATAACTCCCACTGCGGTACGCAGCCTGGTCTCAACACATCAAATCACATGAAACAACGAGGGTCCTGCCCTCAACTCTGAATCTCAAGTAGGGTACACATCAAATCAGCTGGAAACTCTCACTAGATCAATTCCGTCAGAATTTACAACAAGTACTAGCTCCCACACCGGTGGAGCATAAAAATCATGGCTCGTAGCCAAAAATACTCATAAATCACATCAAGCCTACCAAAAAAAAGGACAACAGGAATTTACCACTAGTCTCATAACTCTCAACAAGGACTAGAAATAGACGATAGGCACGGCTATCACTCATAGAACCTTCTAACAGGGTAATCACATAACAGAGGGAAAATCATGAAACGCACCCATAAATGGAGCAACAGATAGGGGAACTTACCCCGACAAGCAGAAATGAAACGAAATGTGGATGGTGCTCCTCCATAATAATCGAAAGCATACTTGAATGACATCATCTGGTGCAACGGCCTTAAGCCTACTATATGAAACATATCAACGGGCCAGGCCTCCCCCTCTTGGGCGTCCTCTACTCACCTAAATACCTTGCTGTGACACATATGTCCGAAATCTGGGGAAATCTCCCACCATGTGGCTAGTATCTCCACACTCAAAGCAACCTCTCTACTGACGTAGCTATGGGAACTATGCGGTACGGGTACCCTGAGACCCATGAACACCTGAGTCAATATGAATCATGAAGCGCAAACTGAACTCGCTGGCCCACGAACCTCCACCATGTCGTACCTTGCCTCCAGAGTAAGGGCCAGTAGATCTCTCCAGTCTACGAGGCCTCCTCGCCTCCATGTACTCTCTCTCTCCTGATCTCGGTTGTCCTCTCGCTCTCGGTTCCATATTCCCCCTAACCGGCGAGCGATCCCTACCACCTGCTGAAACGAAACATCTGGCTCCAACTCTCGAGCCATGCTGAACCGAAGTGACTGAGGTACAAACTCTCTCGAAACATCTCTGAAAATTGAACCCATGTAAGTGAAACTGCATCGGCCGATTACTCAACTCATATGTCTACCACCACTGATAAGTAGCTCCGTCAAGCTGGAACGTAGTAAAAGCAACCCCACCCGTCTCTGCAATACCCATAGTGCTGATAATGCGATGGCACTCGTCTATGAAACCCATTGTGCTCTCTTAAGCCAAACTGCTGAATGTAGGAGGGTCACATTTTTCTTGAACCTTGCAAATCTAAGTTGTTCTCCCTCGGATGTTGCTGCCCTGACCATGAGCTAAACTGGAACCACAAATTGTGCCGCCATGACACCTGGGACCTGACTAATGGAAACTCGCTGCTCTGGGTGTGGTCTAGCTGCGGCACGTGCTCCTCGTCGGCCTCTGCCTCTGCCTCCACCGACACCTGCTCTGGGAGCAGCACCGTTGATAACTGCAGATCGTGTCCTCACCGTCGGTGAAAGAATGGAATGATAAAAGTTCAAACTCCGAGATCAATAAGCTCACACGATAGGAATGAAAGAAGTGAGATTTTCCTAATAGTTGCGTAGACTCTCGAAGATAAGTACAGACATCTCCGTACCGATCCGCAAGACTCTACTAAACTCGCTTATGACTCGTAGAACCTATGAACTTAGAGATCTGATACCAACTTATCACGAGCCAATTTCCCCCTCTATTGGGTTTCGAGATGGAACCTAGTCTTAAGGACTAGGTAAGCCTAATAATTGCGGAATAACAACCATGAATAATAACATCTAAAATCTTCTGAAATAAATTTCTTATACAATGAACATCTTCCCAAAACTCGGTAGTACAAGTCATAAGCTCTATAGAGTTTTCGCTACCATTTCTAAACACAACCGTAGGGAAAGTAAGTACAGCAGTGAGAATATAAAATAGGAAGGTGACTCCGAAGCCTGCGAACGCAGTAGCAAGGCTACCTTGAGTCTCCTCGGCAAGAATCCGCACAGCTACTAGCGAACAATACCTGGATCTGCACAAAAAAATGTGCAGAAGTGTAGTATGAGCACACCACAGCGGTGCCCAGTAAGTAGCAAGACTAACCTTGGTGGAGTAGTGACGAGGAACAATCACGGCACCTACTGGTCAAATGAAATGAAAAGAATATAATACTAAAATATCGAGATAAAGATAACGAGGCAATATTTATAGCGGAGAGAAATCAAAATACAAACAGTAGGAACAATAAAGGGAGAACACGGGTAGTAACGAACAACACCAAGTAAATCAGATAGCCAAGTAAATCAACACTAACATAACAGGAAAAGAGACAAGTAAGAATGTATTCAAATGAAGAAGGCAATACCAAATCAATCACTCATATCACGCCTAATACACAATCCTGACCATCTCAATCCTCGGTTTCTCATATCATAATCTTAACTTCCGAACATTCAGCACACATGGCACCTTGTGCTCCCATATTTTCCTTTCTCACTCTTAACAAAAGAAATCCACCAACTATACAATACATAATATCCGTACGAATGTACTCAAGATGTTCAAGAAGTCTCATTTACCTAATATACTTAAATTTCAAATTCAAAACTAATTAGGGAAACCAGCGAGAAAAGATGAAGTTTTTAAGGTCCATTCCAGTTGAATTTGCCTATCTAGCCACTTTTGGCCACATCGGCCATTCTTGCAAAAATAGGGCCATTTGCGCAAAAGTGGTTCAATGACCAATGTCTTAGGATATCGAGTCCATAACTAGGTGTCATATTACTTTAAGGTTCGTCCTTTTTGAGTTTGCATCTTTAGCCACTTCTGGCCATATCGGTCGTTTTTGCAAAATGGGCCATTTCTGCAAATTAATTTTGGGCCATGATTATTGGGAGTGTGAATCCATATAAGCCTTAGTGAGGTATTTCCATATCTGAGTAGTCACCCTTGTTGAGTTTGCACTTCTAGCCACTCTTGGCCACGTAGGTTAATTTTCAAAATAGCCCAATCGTGTCTTGCATGTGTCCAATAGGAGGTGTTGTGGTGTCGCATAGTGTCTTGAGTCACTGATTTATTTGGCCTTATTTTTCTATTCAGGTGTGGATCCATGTACCAGGACTCGAGTATGACAGATACCCCAGGACCACTGCATTCAGGAGCTCTAGAGGAGACTTTTCTATATTTTTGAGTCTGTTTTCATGTTTTCTTTTACTTTTTAGTCTTGTCCAGTAGTATTAAGTCTTTTAGGCAGTGTCAGAGTCGATAGTCTAGCGGAGTCTGTTAAATCTTTTGTCATCGTACTTCCCATTTGTATTTGAAAAAAATATTGATAAATGAAAAATCCAAAAAAGATTTTTGTTTCTTAGTTTATTTTGTCCATTACTTTTCCAGAATTACGCTTGATCTGATTCATGAGGGACATGATACGTAGGCAACCTACATAGGGTTCGATCGAATCATTATTAAAAAATAAAGAAAAAAAAAGAAAAGCAAAAGTGAATGAAGTTGTGGGACGTGAGGGATGAGACAAAGAAAATAGTGACAATTAAAAAGAAAAGAGAGGAAGGAAAATGAGCAAGCCATGAAGTACTAGAAAAGAAAGAAAAGAGAAAATTTAAATGAACAAAATTGGGATGATGCCAAATGACCTTGTGACCCTCGAAGCCATTCTAGAACCGTTAGTAATATTTATATCTGATAAATGCCTTAACGCTAACATATTGGCTTTGTGTTGCTCCCCTTTGTTACTTTCATTGTTATCATAACAGAGGGTGGTTAGTTCGTGGCACTTTGGTGAGTCATCTGTACAACACAAGGTCAAAGAGCAAGGTAGACATGGCTAGCAAAGACTTGGACACATGAGTTGTTGACCCGTCGAGGGAGATTGTGAAGTCGGAATCTGAATTGAAAGAGGAGGTCCAAAGGTTGAAACAGGAGATGGTAGAAATGTATCAGTCTTGGATCAGGGGGCATCCTCCACCTTCATTCCCCACTAATTACACTGAAAATCCTGCAACTATCCCAGCACTATCACAAGCCCAGGTTCCTATCACGACCCTAATTCACCAACCGTGAACATGTCATGACGGCACCTGGTCCCCATGACCAGGTAAGCCTAACATTTGCGGAAATATAATAATTGAGGAAAAATAGAGAAAATCAAATCAAATATCTAAAGGAAACTGTACTGAATGCCGCATGGCAAGTACAACTCAATATTACAAGTCTAAAATAATTCCCAAAACCCGGAAACCTCACAATCACAAGGTAAGGGATACATAAGAGGCTCTGACTCAAGAATATCTATACAAAGGAGAAACGCTGAAAGAGCTATACTTATTACAGAAAACTGGAAAGGGACTCCTCGGACTGCGGACGTAGCAGATATACCTCGAAGTCTCTATCGATACGCCTCCTTCCAAGGCTGACAGAACTGAGTGGGGAGTACCTGTATTCTGCACAACAAAAACGTGCAGAAGAGTAGCATGAGCACACCATGGCAGTGCCTGTAAGTATCAAGACTAACCTCGGTGGATAGTGATGAGGAACAGTCAAGGCACCTATCGGTCAATAAACAGTATATCATAGGAACAATGGAAATGACATATAAATATGTAAAGACTGCATGAATGACCAAGAATGCTACAATTCACAATAAGCGAAAAATACAAACAAGTAACAACGAGAATATAATAAATGAGGATAGGAAATGACGGCAGAATCATAATCCAAATCCTAAGGTCACAACAGAGCAATGGGAAAACAAGTCAATTACTCATATTCTACAATGATGTTCACAAAGATCTTATCCAACTCTTTCCACAATTTCACCAAGTCTCGGACAAACCACAACTCGCGAAGACCCAGCATCTGAAATCTAACAATTGGCATCCTGTTCCCCATCAATCTCATGGTCATACCGACAACTAACTGGCTAACTAGGGACACTCTCACAAATATAATGGATAAACGAGGGCGTACCTCCACCCTTAGCAAAATCAGGAGGAATTCACCTCTAATAGGGGTGTTCAGCTACGTGTATGCTTGTGCAAATGTTTCTAACAAAATTCTACCAGCTAGTAAACATGAAAAGGAGAACGGACCGCACGTACGATGTTTCCTCACAACTTCCAAGCGATAAAGCTCATACCGGTAAGCAACCCACAATCACATTATTAAACAAATAGGAATGCCTCCACAGGCGTCACAATTCTCTACAATCATCCCCCGATATAGCCCACCTTATTTCGCCACGTGTGCAAATAATAAGATAATAGGTACCGCCTTATTTCACCACACGTGTACCATTTTCAATTAGAATACAACATCGAATGAATTATTACCTTTACCATGGGATTTAATAATTTACAACTTAGTAGAAATTTCCTTTTAAGTAGAATACAACCTCAGACGATTTAAGAAAAATTTAGTTGAGAAATAAATTGTGTCACAAATGTCGAAATTATTGAAGTTGAAGATTTGAATATATATATATATATATATATATATATATATATATATATATATATATATATAAACGGCTAGGTCTTTACAACACTATGGGTTCAAACAAAAAGACTCACAGCAGCAAGGGAATCTAACCCGTTAAAACACTTGACTTGATAACAACAACTACACACAGCAAGCAGAAAGTGCACGGCATCACCCTTCGTGCTTTCACACTCACAGAATATTGACAGAGGATCTCCCGGGATCCCGTCCCGTAGTCCTAAACGTAAATACTTGGGGGATCTCTCAGTATCCTCAGTATATAAGCTAGGGGATCTCTTGGTATCCTCAATATACAAGCTAGGGATCTCTTGGTATCCCGAGGATCCCTTGGTATCCTCAATATACATTCTAGGGATCTCTTGGTATCCCGAAGATCTCTTGGTATCCTCAATATATGTGCTGGGGATCTCTTGGTATCCCGAGGATCTTTTGGTATCCTAAATATATGTACTGGGGATTGTTAGATCATATATTAATGATGCAATTAATATGCATGTGCAGGAGTTCAAAGAAGTAAAAAGGAACTATTAGAACGGCTATGTCGAACAAGGAAGGAAATTATTCAGAAGGGAAGCTGCCTGAAATACTTATGATGTACAAGGAAAGAAACAGTACTACATCAGCAAATCAGGATTAGCTCCATGATTCTGGGAAATCAAGTCTGCCATAATGGAATAAAGATTCAACGCAATCTGTGATTGACGATTCAGATCAAATCACTGAAGAACAATTAAAGCTAGAAGATCCGGATAGCGGTCAAGATTGGAAGGTCCAACAATCAAGGAACAATCCTGGCAAACCCGTTATCTGCCGAAGGAAAAGATCTGAAGAGAAGCAACAGATAGTTCTTTATTCTTGGAAAGAATCATCTCTTTCCAAGGATCAAAACCCTTGGGTTGACAAGCATTCACCATTTATCCTTGTATAAATTCGCAGCGTAACTCCATCCTTAGTATACTTTGATCAAACCAAAATAACTCTCTTCATTCTACTGCAAACAAGCATAGTAGCCTATATAGATCTGCTGTGTAACAAGTCAGGGATAGAAAAAGGGCATACAACTGGTGAGGCATTGTATCAAATGAGTGCTAGAGAAACTGAGCGACATACATCAAGTCTGTACTCGAAAGAAAACTTATTCACTTGAAGAGAAATCCCTTGCAACCCAAGGGGACTGGATTAAGATTCACATTGAATCTGAACCAGTATAAAAATTCCCGGTGTCTTTAAATTTTTGCATTTACTTTATGCTTATTACCTCAAATTACTATATCTTCAAGATTGCCATATTTAGTCGACTACTTAAGTTTTAAGTCAACTTATTAACGATTAACTTTAATTATCTACAATTCACCCCCCCCCCCCCTCTTGTACTTTCAATTGGTTCAGAGCAAGGCTCACACTTTTGTTTTCTGCTTAACAGCTTGTGAGAAAAAGATCATGGCAAGTCAGGTTATCATAGGAGCTCTCTTTTAGGAAGGAACTTCACAAGTAAGGCCACCTTACTTCAATGGACAACATTTCTCCCACTGGAAAATTCGAATGGAAATCTTCACCAAGGCATACGACGTCAAGGTGTGGAGAGTTATCAAGAAGGGAAACTACCCACTGCCTGCCAGCACTCCACCACTCGCTGAACCTGATGACATAGACTCATACACAAAAGAACAACTGGAAGCTGTCCAAATAAATCACAAGGCAAGAAATCTGCTTCACAATGCGATAAGTGGTGAAGAATATGAGAAAATATCTAGCTATGATACAGCCAAAGAGATGTGGGACAAACTTGAGGTTACCTATGAAGGTACCAGCAAAGTAAAGGAAACTCACATCAATATGCTAGTTCACGACTATGAACTGTTCTCAATGAAGGAAGGAGAATACATCGAAGAAATGTTTGCCAGGTTCAGTAAGATAATCAGCGACTTGAAAGCTTTTGGCAAACCTTACACCAATGGCGATCAAGTTAGGAAAATTCTCAGAAGTCTACCAACCACTTGGCAGACCAAAGTGGTCACCCTGGAATCTCAAGATATTAACAAGTTATCATATGATGAACTTCGAGGAGAGCTCATTGCATTTGAAAGAACACACCTGAAAAAGACAAATCAAGAGGAGAAAAAGAAAAGTGTTGCATTCAAAACTACCACTGAAGCGGCTGAAAATGAAATTGATGATCCTGAAGCCTTACAAGAAGAAATTGCTATGATGTCTAGAAACATGGATGGACTGATGAGAAGATATAGAAATACAAAGAAAGGAAGATTTCCACCAAGAAGATCTAGACAATACAA